>NW_007245981.1:176287-189145 GCF_000164805.1 Carlito syrichta
CGGCCACTGCACTCCAGTCTGGACGACAGAGTGAGACTCCAACTCAAAAATAAATAAATAAATAAAAAGTAAAGAGCATAAAGGAGGAAAAGTTACCAAATTGGACCAAGATCATTGAACTTGACCTTCTGGGCTCAGGTGATCCTTCTGAGCTCAGCCTCGACCTTCTGGGCTCAGGTGATCCTTCTGCTTCAGCCTTCCTAGTAGCTGGAACCACAGGCATGTGCCACCATGCCCGGCTAATTTTTTTAATTTATTGTAGAGATGAGGTCTCACCAAGTTGCCCAGGCTGGTCTCAAACCCCTGGGCTCAGACAATCCTCTCACCTCTGCCTCCCAAAGTGCTGGGATTACACGCATGAGCCACCGCGCCCGGCTTAATTAACCAACTTTGAAGTTAAATCTCTCCCTCCCTTTCTCTGGCCCTGACTCTGCCCTGTCTTTCTCACTTAAGCTCACCTTCAGGGTCATCAAGTGGCTGGGCTTGCTTTGAGGGGCTTTGAAGCCTCTTCTTGCCCCTCAGGGTGGCCCCTGAGTGCTGGCACTGAGTATCCTGGGAGATGTGAGGAGGGTCTGCCGGTGCCAGGGGCGTCTCCTCCTGCTTTTCCACCAGGTGCTGCTGCTGCTGCTGCAACATAAGAGCCTAAAGGGGCCCTGCCTGGCTAGACCCTGTCCCAGAATAGGCTCAGGATTATGCCTGAGATGGCCTCACCCTGGAGCACAAACTTACACAGCACGGTAGCTGGGGCTTGGGTGGCTGATGGGAGGAAGGCAGGGGCAAAGTCACCGCTGGATGAGTGACAGAGTTGCTGAGTGGTCTGAGAGGAGGAGTAGGTTTCCCCTTAGGAAGACCCTAAGATGGACCTGAGGTCAGAGTGATGGGCCTACCTTCCTCATCAGAAGGAGAATCCACCCACCCAGGAGGACAGCAGTGAGGCTAGCTGCCAGCAGGTCTTGGGGTCCCAGCCTGGGATAAGAGTCTGGAGTTTTCTCTTCTGGATGCATCTCCGGGTCCCAAGGTCTCTCCCGGCTCAGGCTCAAGAGCTGAGAAAAAAGGAGCTCTTAACACCCTGGTTCACTGTGGACCACTCAGTCTTTCTTCATTATCTACTACAGGGTCGGGCTTAGCTGAAGGGGCAAGTGGATGGTCGGTATGGTGCGAAATGTGGTGCTCTCCGTGGTGCTGAACACCATGGTGCCCAGAAGTGGCTTTCCAAACCTACCAATTGGCCAGCATTTTATGGGCTGTCACCAAAAGATACAGATACTCTTGGAGTGTCACTAAAGATATACTAACTTCCAGAGATTCTGAATTTGTTGAGTCTGAGTGGGCTCCCAGGTGATTCTGATGAGCAACCAGATTTGAGAACTACTGCTCTTGGTCATGGCTATTCCTTCTAACCTTGAACTACTTACTATTCTTGTTCTGCCCTCTCCCAGGTGAGCATGTTTTTATAGTTTTTCTGTTTTCAATTTCTCCCTTGACGAATATTTTACAATTTTTTTTTGAGTTGGGGGTCTCACTTCATTACCCAGGCAGGAGTCCCATGGTACACTCACGGCCACCTCAGTGTCGACCTGCTGGGCTCCAGCGATCCTTCTACCTCAGTCTTACAAGTAGCCAGAACTACAGGTGCACACTACCACACCTGGTGAATTTTTTAAAAAATTTATTATAGAGACGAGGTCTCGCCAAGTTGCCTGGGCTGGTCTTGAATCTGCGGGCTCAGGCAATCCACTCGCCTTGGCCTCCCAAAGTGCTGGGATTACAGGCTGAGCCACCAAGTTTGGCCATATTTTACAATTTTTACACTGAAGAAGATTAAAGAAAATAGTGACCCATGTTTCATGATTTAGTTATCCAGTATCTTTTTGACATTTCTGACATGTTTCAGGCAATAACAAAAAGACTTTGTCTTCCGGAAAATTGTGTGAAGTCAGCTGACCCACCCTCAAATGTCATTCCTAGCAGCCCAAGGAAAAAGCCCAAGTGCTGTCTACTCTTCTCATTGGTCCTTCCCAGCCCCCCGCCTCTGCCCTTCCAACACTGACCTCCAAGAAGCGGGCTGGGGCCTGGGTACTCTTTGGGGGTCTCGTCTCAGCAGTCCCACTTCCTGGGGCGGGATGGACCCTCAGCATGGTGGTGTGCAGGATGGGGGGTAGCTCGTGGTGTCCTAAGGGGAAAGCCAAAAGTCAGTGGGCTGAAGGTGACCTCAGTCTTCCAGCTCAGAGGCTGAGCTCACAGGCTCTTTATCTTCATCTATACCCAATTTGAGCCAGGGACCTCACCAATGAGCAGCCACTGGCTAGGGAGGGCCACGCTGCCTGAGGGGTATCTGACAGCAGTGCTGGGTGAGCCCTCTCGCTCCCCTGAGACTTGGAGTGTCACCTCATCTGTGGTGGGGCCATCTGTGGAGGCCAGGGTCAGTCCACGAGGCTGTGGCAGAAGATGGAGAGCCATGAGGGAAGGAGGCACTATTTCTCTTTCATCCCCTTTCCAGCCCACTCGAAGACCCCTTCTCACCACTAGGGCCACCCCTGTGTGGACCAGTGCTTTAGAGACATATAAGCCAGCTTCATCCTTCCCCACATACAGTGTCATCCTAGGGAGAGAGAAGAAAAAGAAGGATGAATGATGGTGCTGAGTAGTTTCAGTTATCCCTGTTCTGTACACATACCCTTGTTGTCCCCTGGCTCTCACATTGGCTCTGGGCTGAGCCATGAGACTTGCTTTAGCCAATTAGACAAAAGCAAATGTGACACAAACAGAAGCTCAAAAAGTGCTCGTGCACTGGGTTTTGCCCTGTTGTGTTGTCCTTTGGAGCCCTGAGACCACACTGGGAGGAAACCCAGGCTTGCCTGCTGGGACATGAAAGACCTTCTAGAATAGGGATGAACCATTCTATTTGATGCCCCCTAGACCAGTCAGTGTACCAACTATGAGACAGGTGAGTGAGGTCATCCTAGATCATCCAGGCTCAACCAAGTCACCAGCTGACTGCAGGACCAGAAAAACCACCCAGAAACCCTACAGAATCTTGAAAAATGATAAATGCTTATTGTTTTTAAGTTCTAAGTTTTGGGGTAGTTTTATGCAGTAAAAGCTGATACTAACTCTATAATCATGATGGTGAAATCTATGTCTAACCCAGACCTCTTTCTGGAGTTCAGTTTTCTAAATATGAATTCATCTCCTCATTTTTCACTTCTCTCCCTCTTTCTCAAGTGCTCCCTGCCTCTGAAAGTGACAGTACCCATGTGCGTTCAGAAACCTAAGCATGACCTTTGACTCTTTGCTCACAATCACCAAACTCCCTAATCACCAAATTCTCCCCCCTTCCTTCCTTCCTTCCGTCTGTCCAAGTTTCACATTGTCATCCAGACTGGAATGTAGTGGCACAATCATGGCTCACTGCAGTCCTGACCTCCTGGGCTTATACGATCCTCTTGCCTCAGCCTCCCAAGTAGCTGGAATTACAGGTGCATGCAACCACATCTGGCTATTTTTAAAAAGTTTTTGTAGTGACAAGGGCTCACTATTCCACCCAGGTTGGTCTTGAACTCCTGGCCTCAAGTGATCCTCCTGCCTTGGCTTCCCAAAATGCTTGACTTACAGGCATGAATTATGGTGCCTGGCCTGATTTTCCCTTTTACTATTGTTCACTCCACTCATTTCCCTCTCTAGGGTTTCCCCTCTTGTGCAAAATATCCTCATTTCTTACCTGAACGAATGCAATATCCTATAAGTGACTACTTCTTCCCTGACACCATTCTAAATATCCTTCACAACTGCAATCAGTTACCTTTCTGAGATGAAAATATGATCAAATCACTTCCTTGCTTAATAACTTCTGGCGAACATCTCCTTAGCCTTAGGAGAAAATGTCCACACTCCTTAAATGATCCTACAATATCCCTGCTTGACACCCTCAGACCTTACTCCTTGCTCAGATCTGTGTTCCAGTCTTTTTTAATTTCTGTTCCCTGGATTCCAAGCTCTTTCTTTCTTGTCTCCTATTCATCCTTTAGGTTTCACTTTAGATGTCCCTTCCTCCAAGAAGCTTTCCATAACTGCTTCCTGCCCCCAGTCTCAATTTGATTTGAATATTCTTCCTATACATTCTCATATGGCACCCTTCTCTTATCTCACCCTTTATTGCTCTGTGTTGTAATTGCCTCTTTACATGAGTCTCTCCTACTAGATTCAGATTCCTGTAGGCAGGAACAATGGTGGGTTATTAACTCTTGCACTCCCAGAGCCTAACTGACACATAGTACATGTTCAATCAATATTTGTGGAATGAATTGATTGAATGAACAATCCCCGATTTTCCCAGTCTATTTACTGATTCCTCCGTATGGGGACACTAAGACACAGGAGCAATAAGGGTGATATTTAACAATCAATAAGGCAAAGCACCTAGCAGTCAGGACAGGTTGAGATCCAGAGGCCCCCTCCTAGACCAGATTTTTGTCCTATCAGTTGTGAACAGTGGGGCTAGTCACAGGGTCCTGGGAACACTTGGGGGGTAGTGCAGGACAGTTATTTACCAACCAGTTTGGTAAGTATCCAGTTTGAGATATTTTGACCCATGGTTCAGCTGTGCTGGTGTTTCATGACTGAACATCTTGTCTGGTCACTGGGCCCAGGCTGCAATACTCCCAGGAGGCTCCCTCCCTGCCCCAGGTAGGAACACCTACAGCAGCTGGGTGTCCAAGGCAGAGAAGTGGGTGGCTGTATTCTGGGGGCCTGAGGCAGGCAGTCGGATGTGGCCCCAGCGGAGAGCAAGGAAATGCAGGGTGTCTCGAGCCAGCGTGAGATGTGGTAGCTGGCGCAGGCTGTCCTGGTGCCAGGTGTAGATGCCCATCACAGGCATGCCCAAGTCCTGTGTCCACAGCACTGTGCCACTTCCTGGGTCCACGGTGAGCAGCAGACCCATCCCACAAGACACCAGGTAGCTTGCGTCTGCCAAGAAAGGTGGCTGGGGAATGTGTTCAGCTCTGACAGGAGGCACCTGCGAGCACCTGAGGTGGGGGGGTGCTTTGAGGGTGGGCCCTCTAGGGGGTCATTCAGGTGTGCAGGGGTAAGGTGATATCACCTGGAGGGTTATCAGGACATGAAAATTTATGGGGTCACTTCGAACATGAGGGAATCAGTCAGCGTCATCCAAAGGTGACCCAGGTATGTGTGTCAGTCCAGGTCACTTGAGAGACACCAGCTAGGATGTGGGGTATTGGCCATGATGGACAGATGGTCATCCAGGATGGGTCAACCAGGGTGGCCCAGAGGCATGCAGGTCACCTGGGAGTCACTTGGAGCGTGGGGGAGGGGTCAGTCAGGGCCTCTGGGGATGTCATTTGTGATGTGACAGGATTACTTGTCTGGGGTCTCATGAAGAATGATGAACTCTGGACTCGAGGGATTGCGTAGGGGCACCTGCAAGGTCAGGTGGGCAGTTGGGTATCAGTCTTAATATCAAGGAAGTGGTCAGTGTTACCTGGGGAGTCAATCTGGGGAAGAAGATGCCTAGGGTCATCTTTCAGGATCACTCAACATAAGGGGTCCATTAGGATCTATGGGGGTTACTCAGGGTGTACAGGGGCTATTTGGGATCACTCGGGTTGTGAGAAGTCATCCAAGGTTACCTGGCTGGAGTCATCTGGAGTAGAGTTAGGGTGCTGAGGGATTGCTCAGGGTATATGAGGGTCAGTCTGGGTGTGGAGGACAGTCACTTAGGGTCAGCTGTCAGAGGTGTGTCATCCAGTACGTGGGGTCCCTGGGGAGGTCAGGTCGGTCAAAATGTGGGTAGGACTTAGTCATGGATGCCGTTCTGGGCTCCCTGATTTGGTGACTTGCTCCAAGGCGGGGCCAAAGGAAGGTGGCACTCACATTTACCAGGTGAGCCGTCCATGGGGGGTGCTGAGTATTGTCGGTAGGTGGTGTTCCAGCGCAAGGCCGGGGCCCTTGGGTCATGCATGATGACCGTATACTCTGGGGATCCCAGAAGCAAGATTACCAGGTATGCTCCCATGATGCTCCCTCCCCGCTACCTCAGGGACTGTTCAGCTTGTGGGGGTGGGAGCTTCCCAAGCACCCAGCCTGGAGGCCTGGAAGTCTGTGAGTATCATAGTGGCAGAAACCAGGGCTGTCTTGTTTATACCTCTCTCCCAGCTCATAGTTCAGTGCTTGATAGAATGTTTATTAATGACCAACAGATTGACTGGCTTGAATTCAACTTGGATAGTAATAGCCAGGCCTGGGCAGAGCAAAAGGGGAGGCTGCCCACAACTTGGGAAGCTGTCTGACTCACGCGTTCTGCCAATGTAGAGGCATGGGGTAGAGGGACCCTCTGTGGTCAGCGTCATCTGGGTCTCCCCTGACTCGGGGTCCACCATGAACCAGGCATCCTGCTTCCGGCCTGAAGAGGTGGAATGTGTGTTAGCTTTCAAGATGGCATGGCAGAAGGTTGTGTGTCCTGTCACTCCTGTGTCCAGCTGGCCTATTGTGACAGGACTTAGGTCCCTGTACCTGCTGTCTGGACCTGCATCCCACAGGCTGGAGAGGCCACTCACCTGTGTAGAAGACTCCATCAGAGCTGCGGCAGGGAGAGGCATGAACCAGCTCAGGGATGGTGAATGGCAGTTTCTAAAAGGAAAAAGTCCCAGGAAGAGTCAGGGTGAACCCATCTCCACAGCAACCAACTCATTGGGTACTATGATTATTTCCACTTTCTAGGTGAGGAAAGGGGACTCAGAGAGGCCAAGTAACTTGGCTGCTGTCACACATCTAGAAAGTGGCAGAGCCAGGACTCAAACCCAGGCAGTCCAGCTCCAGAGTCAACAACTTCAGCTTCTTGAGGAAGCGCAGACATTCCCACACCCGGTGCCAAGATACCACATGATCCACTTGGTCCCAGCCTGACAACCTCCTCCAAAACCCACAGAGACTTCAAAACTGTTGACAGCCATAAAAGGCTCAGAGAGACTGAGGAGTGGTGCTGGATAAAGCAGACCATGACCCAGTGCTGGCTACAGTGCAGGATCCACCCCCCACCCTTCTCTGCCCGGCTCTTCCCCTGGAGTGAGACTTGTCTGGATTGTGTGAGTAGGTGCTCCATGCTCTGGCTTCCTGTTGGGCTTGGATAAGGGGGACAGGGTGAGATCAAGGTATATATGCCCTGGTTTCCTCTCTGCAGAGTCATCATGGGCTGGTTGCCTCCACCAAAGGCCTCAGGTCCCATCGGTGGCACTCTCAGTATAGCTTCTTCTGGCTCCAGGATGGGTAGCTGCTCCGTCTCCTACCTCCAGGCCGAGGACTGCTAATGGCATCCCAACTGTTATGAACCATAGGTTACTACACTATTCCTTATGGTTTTCTACACTCTACCTACACCTTTGTAAGCAATCCCTTTAATGAAATGTCTTCAAAGTATCCTACTTGAGTGTGCCATGTATTGGAGCTAGGGCCTTGTCTGATTTACAAGACTGAAAATGTCTTATCAGTTTTGCTTCCTTAATCATACACTTAAGACTTTTCTGGCAGGCTTCCTTGGGCACAATCAGAATTCTGACAAAGAGCTGGGTGTGGTGGCATGCACCTGTAATCTCAGCTACTTAGGAGGCTGAGGCTGGAGGATCACATGAACCCAGGAGTCTGAGGCTGTAGTGAGTTATGACCACACCACTGCACTCCAGCCTGGGTGACGGAGCAAGATCCTGTCTCAAAAAGAAATAATAATAATAAAAAGAATTTTGATGAAGCACATTCCACTCCATTTGGAAGACTGCAAAAAATGGACACAGATTTTCCCTCTTTTTGTATGTATGTCCCTTTGCAAGGTGACTTTTAGCTTCTTCCATAAAGAGGTGGAGTGTGATGAGCCATCAGCAAATATGATATAAGCAGATGGTTGAGAAGTGCTTGTGTATTGGGCTTGCCCACTCCTGCTGCTTTTGGGTCCCTGTTAACATCACATGAATAAGCCCAGACTTGCTAGAAAGGGATGGGAGACACAAGGTCCAGGTGCCCCGTCAAAAGCCAGTCAGTTACCAACCAGCTTTCAGAAACAGCCATCCAGTTGCCCAGAAGCTGACCACAGATGCATGAACAAGTTCAACCAAGACTCGCAGAAGAACTGCCCTACTGAGCCCAGCCTAAATTGCCATCCCACCAGATTCTGAGTTGAATGAAATGTTTGGGTTTTAAGCCCTTGAGTTTTGGGGTGATATGATATTTAGCAAAAGCTAACTGATATATACATTTCTTCTTAATACCCTGATTCTAGAAAAGTCCCTTGGATACTCTCAGCCTGACAGTCAGCCCACGCTGTAGACACAGCCAGAGCTCCCCTCACCACCCTTTCAGCAGGGCCATTAGACACCTTCAGGCAGCCTCCCCATAATGCCCTCAGAGTCTTACTTGACATGCATCCTCTGCAGGACACCAGATTCTGACTGTAGTTCCCCTCCACCCTCCTGCTGACAAAAGCCCTGGCCTTCACTCAACCCTGAGCACTGTGGGAAACACACCATTAAGCCCTGCTGTTTCTGGGTCCCTAAGATGTACAGGCTGCCATCGGCTGGGTCTGAGAGAAAGGCTGTTCTGTGGAGCAGAAAGGAACATAGAGAAGGTTGGGTGAATGTCTCCTGGTTTCATGAAGACCCCCTCCAACTTCTTTCAGCTAGTATATGCCCTTTCTTGTAGGAGATACCTTGGAGCACCAAGATCCTCCCTCATATCACATCCAGGCCCAATTATCTTCCCTTACTTCCAATATCCCCCCTTCCCAGGAAAAACTCTCTCCAGGCAACTATAGCTTCCCCATCTTTCAGTGGCCCCTCCTTAAAAGATGCCGGGTTCACTTACTCTGTGACATACATTGGTCCTTGGATGATGGGATCTGTAGGGACAAGAACATGGAACATGAGCTGCCCTCTCCAGACACTATTGAAAAGCACAGCTCATACCCATTGAGTGTTTATTGTATGCCAGGCACTAAGCCAAACATTTGAAATGAATGTAATGCCATCTTCCCAAGAACTCCATTAGGTAGACTTCCATTTTACAGGTGAGGACATTGAGGCTAAGAGCTATGAAGGGTTTTCCCAAGGTCACACAGCTGGTAAGTGGAGAGGCTGCCTGTAGATATGGGCTTACTGAATTATTTTTTAAATTTATTTTTAAGATTAATTAATATTTTTAGGGCAGTAGCACAATCATAGCTCACTATAACCTTGAACTCCTGGGCTTAAGTGATCCTCCTGCTTCTGCTTCCTGAGTAGCATGTACCATGCCTGGCAGATTTTTCTTTTCTTTTTTTTTTTTTTTGTAGGGATGGGGTTATATTACCCAGGCCAACCTCAAACTCCTGGCCTCAAGTGATCCTTCCACCTTGACCTCCCAAAGTGCTGGGATTACAGGCATTAACCACTGTACCTGACCTCAGCTGACTAGATTCTAGAGTCCATATTATTATCCTCCATGCCAGCATTCTCCAACCTTATTGGCATCAGGGACCGGTTGTTGTGGAAGACAATTTTTCCATGGGCTGGGGTGAGGGATGGTTTCAGGATAATTCAAGTGCATAACATTTATTGTGCACTTTATTTCTATTATTATTATTGTAATATATAATGAAATAATTATACATCTCACCATAAAAAAAGAGGTGCAGATGGAAGTGGTAAATAGAATAATGGGTAGGCAATGCATGGACTAAAATAAGTGTTGGATTCTGACACCTTAAAGCCTGCCACCAGATGCGACTGTACAGTTGAAGTACATCAACTCACTTGCCACTCACTGATAGGGTTTTGATATGAGTCTGCAAACAATTGATTTTTATGGTCTCTGTGCAGTCAAACCTCACTGCTAATGTTAATCTGTATTTGCACCCACTCCCCAGCACTAGCATCACTGCCTCAGCTCCACCTCAGATCATTGGACATTAGATTCTTATAAGGAGTGTACCGCCTAGATCCCTCACATGCGCAGTTCACAATAAGGCTTGCACTCCTATGAGAATCTAATGTCACTGCTGATCTGACAGAAGGTGGAGCTCAGGTGGTAATGCCAGCAACGGGGAGCAGCTGTAAAAACAGATGGAGTTTCATTTGCTCACCCACCCTTCACTTCTAGCTGTGTGGCCTGGTTCCTAACACGCCATGGACCCCGGGGGTTGGGGACACCTGCTCTCTGCCACAGCAACTGCCTCCTCTCTCCCACCAAACTAAGAGCCCAAGGAGGGAATAGTGACCATTTCTTGCTCACCATCCTTCAGTGTCCACTTCAAGTCCCCTGTCTGTTTGCTCAGTGCATGGAGACTTCCATCCAAGGTGGACACCAGCAGGAGGCTCTCTGGTCTGAGGGTCTGGACCTGTGGAGGTTTGGGGGGATAAAAAAGTCAGCTCTCTGAGAGGTCTGAGACCACCTCTTGCTATCACCTCAGACAGGGCTGGCTGTGGCTCTCCTTTCCCCAGAGGGGTACAGAGAAGAGGAGGAAGGGTGATTGGGGAAGCTGTTGGTTTCATCCATCATCTCCTTGACCCTAGAGAGGGGTTACAGTGAGAGCTGAGATGTTTCTGGGGTGGCTTTCGCTTCCACTGTGTCTAAATTCCCACTTCCTTCTCTCCTCCCTCATCTTCTTCTGTTTTCCAAAGAACACTGAAGGGAAGGCCTTTACAAAACTACTTCATTGATCCTCACAACCTCCCTTTGAGATTGGTACTGTGAGTTTCCCCATTGTACAGGTGAGGAAGACTGAGACTCGAAGAAGGTTAGGTCATTGCCTAAAGCCCCTCAGTCAATAAATGGCAAAACTGGGACTTGAACTGCTGTCTCTCTGATTCCAATGCCTGGCTTCTTTCTCCTGTGCAAAAGGTCTGTCTTTCTGGGGATGCCCCTTTCTGTCTCCCCTAACTGGCCCGGCTACTTTTGGTGCCAGGCTCCAACAGGCCCCCTGAGCCATGCCTGTGGGGTGGCTGCGGGAGGGGGCCCTAGAGCTAACCTTACATCTGGCGCCGCTGGGCTAACTCACCTGCTGCAGCCCCTCCTTGAACAAACAGGGTGAGGCTGAGTTCCGGGCAGGAGCCCTAACATCCGGGTGGCCCAGCCGCACCCCTGCAAAGGCCACATCCTGCTCCAGGACCCTCAATTTGGTGATTGGTGGACAGTCGAAACTGCCTTTTAGCCTCTCTTTTTTCTGGGCCTCAATTTTGTCATCTGTAACACGATGGGGGGGGGGCGGGGAGGGTAGGGAGAATGGTCTAGAGAAGAGGTTGTAGACTCCTTTCCCACAATTGACTTTTGTTTAACCATCATAGTGTTTGAACATTTGCTTTTAATTAGCTGTCAATTCGTTGAAAGATTTCACTTTTTAAAAATCTAGATTTCTAATTTTTCCCATTTCTAATTTTTCCAGAGACACCTGATCTGGCCACCCCTGGGCTCACATTTTCACCAAGGGTTGTGCCCAGAGCAGGAAGGCAGACATGGGGGGGTGCCTAACTCTACTCATGTCTTTTGCCCTGTGTCCAGGTGGGACGACCAGATTCGAGGCTAGGCCACTTTTGTCCTCTGGCTGCGTTTCTGTAAGACTCTTTTGCTCCTAGCACGGTTGGATCAGATCCCCTCCCCCACCAATTCACCCCTCTCGCGCTCATTTATCCCAGAAGTTTTGAGCCTGGGATGCCATCATGGGCAAAGGGGGACCCCGTTGTGAAGTGCCTGAAGCTGTCTGTAAAAATGCAAGTGCAAGTGCATTTTTCAGCAGAGGACCCTTAAAGTTGATCATATTTTCAGAGGACGCGGGGAATCTCCACAAGTTCTCCAGGCTGCTCCCTCCCCAAGCCGTCACCTCCCTGCAGAAAAGTCGAGGGCTCGGCGCTCCTGCGTTCTCCCACGCTGGCATGTTTCCCCAGTTAGGTGTTTGTGGGAGCAATCCCTCAACCGTAAAGGGTTTTCACTCGTCAGGGACCGACCTGGGGAGACCCCGGCCAGAGCGAGGGAGAGCGCCTGGCTGCTCCGCCCCGCCGCGCCCCACCCACGCTCCCCGCGGTGCGACCCCGGAGGCTCGGCGTCCATCCCGGCTCTCACCTGCGGTCCGCGCGTCCCGAGCAGCGCCACGAGCTGGAGCAGGAGCCCGAGTGGGGACCACGGCCTCGAACCCCAGGCCGCACTCGCCATATCGCCGCGGGCACCAGCCTGCAGGCCAGGTCCCTCGGTGCCTCCTGGGGACAGCCCGGCCTCCGCCCCACGACTCCGCCCCACCCGGCGGGGACCCCGCCCCACCCGGCGGAGACCCCGCCCTGGGCTGGGCAGGTTGGGGGACTCAGGCTTGGTCGGAGATCCCCAGCCTGGAGTCCTCCTCCCCCTTCCCCTTCTCTCTCTCCCCCCGCCCTCCGCCTCCTTCCCATCGCACCCCGAGCTGTGTCTTCCTGCGTCTCTTCACCCCATCACCCCACAGGGATGGCACTGAGCTTTCCCGGGAAAGGGGCTTTTACGAACCGAGGCCACTTATGCAGAACTTTACTCGAGCACTGTGCTTGCGCAGCACCAAGACCCATGTAGCCACTCAGACCAGAATTGAAATTCTGATGTCTGACCTCAAAACTTGTGCTCTTTGTCACACTAGTGGCCTCCGTGAGCTATTATGAACTATAGATTAATTGATGGATTCACTCATTCACTCAATAAACATTTATTATGACCTATTATGTGCCCTCCTGGTGAACAAGAGAATAGGGTCTCTGTCTACTAGAGCTTGTAGATTCATTCCTATGCTTTAGGTGACAATACAGCTATTTTTTTTTTGAGCTGGAGTCTCACTCTGTCACCCAGACTGGAGTGCAGTGGCCGCTT
>NW_007245981.1:189675-206845 GCF_000164805.1 Carlito syrichta
AAAAAAAAAAAAAGAGATGGTAACCATCCTTGCTCCAGGCAGACTCCCCAGACTCCCCTGCAGAGGTTCTTGAAGGCAGGATTCACTCTGTGTTCAAGTGTTGGCTCATCAATTTCTCCTTCATCCTTGTGTAAAAATCCCTGCTGATTTGAGGGTCTCGCAGCCCAGCTCTGCCACATTCTTCTCCTCCTCTTTGTCATCCTTGGCTCTCCTGATCACGTCCCCACAGTCACTGAAGACTTGGTAGCCTGACCCACAGTCTTGGTCTCCACCCCAAATCTTAGCATCGTCATTGGTGTCTTCGGTGTCCACAGGGCAGCCCAGCGAGCACTGCAGCGTCTCAGTTCAGGGACTGCATCTCTCTAGAGACCGTAGCGCCACAGCATCACTGCATGGCCATGCCTGGGACCTTTTCACACTCTGAATCGCATTACCTTCCATCCTTCCTCTGACTGCAGCTGCTTCTCCCTACACCGGCTCCCTGAGCTACGTGGTGCCTCTATCCCTCAGGCTCTCTCCCTGTCAGCCTCCGTCATGCCAGACTTCCAAAGGCCCCCAAAGGGAGAGCACTGTGTCCGAGAGGCCAAAAAAGCGACCCGGAGACAATGGACGAGACACAGGCTTTATTCAGGAGCCTACTTACAGGGAAGGCGGTCCGGAAGCGACTGGCTGGACAGGAACAAAGTCCTCCGGATGGTGAAAAGCACACAGGTTGTATGGCATTTTCCATCGTGCAGAGTACAGGGTTCAGTGTGGAAAGGGTAGTTTCTAGTGCGCAGGCGCAGTGTGAGAAAATACCTTCACATCCATCGCATGTACACAAAATGGCTGTGAATTCTCTCTAGGGGTGGGATTTTTAGTATTATAATGAACTAAAGGTCACCAAAGATGATGAGCATTGGTCCAGGCAGGCCCGAACTGGTCTGCCTCAAGGAAGGGTGTTGAGAGTATTCACGGGGCACAGCCGCAAGATGGTAGGCAGGTCTGGAGAACATCTCATCCTCGGCCTTAGTATGACCTGTATATCCAGGCCAGAGCCTGAGGGGAAGGGGACATCCCAGGTTGGTCACTCCAGGACCCTTCTCCAGGTCCCAACCCTTTGCTCGTGGTCATATCCAAGGCGTGTTCATGTTTTCATTGAGTGTGTGTCTACCGACAGCCACCTCCTGGTCCTTTTCCAGCTTGGACCACTCAGTTGAACTACACATCACTGTCTTAGGCTGAGTCTCCTAGAAGCAGAGCCCAAGCTAGGGATTTTTGTGACTGTAATTTCACATTAAGACAGACCAGGTTTTCTAGGATTCAGCCAGCCTGAGTGATATGGGAGGACAGAAAACCAGCCCCTTGACCTTAGAGTGGTGCGAACTCTGTGGTGCAGTGTGTGCTACAGACGTCCCAGTGGGACCAGGCTGAAGCCAGTCTCCAGCTGGGACTTTTCTTCACTTGGCTCCTTCTCCTGCCTCATCTTGCTTCCCTCAATCCCCTCCTCCTAGAGAGTACTTCCCAACACATCACTGGAATTAGAATGCCTGTCTCAGGCTCTGCTTTCATGTACCTAATCTAAGATACCCTTTAATCACATTCCTACCAAATGCAGCCGTAGAAAACCCAAATGCTTCAAGGCACAAGTGGTTCTTTTAGAAATATGTGCATTATCAGGAGGCTGAGTTGAGAGGATCACTTGAGGCTAGCCTGGGCAACATAGCCAGATTCCATCTCTTTAAAAAAAAAAAAAAAAATTAGCCAGGCATGGTGGCTCAGACCTATAGTCCCAGCTACTTGGGAGGCTGAAATGGGAGGATTGCTTCAGCTCAGGAGTTTGAGGCTGTAGTGAGCTATGATTGTGCCACTGCACTATAGCCTAGGCAACAGAGTGAGTTCATGTCTCCAAACAAAACAAAACAAAAACAGAAACATGTACCTCATAAAGTTCTTGCTTTGCTTGACTGCTCCCTCATGCTTAGGTGTTTTGATACCCCAAATTGACATAGTAGTGTTAACTTTATAGCAAAAGTGATTACTTGCCACTTTAGAAAATGACCCAGGCTAGTGAGAATTTGAAGGAACTCTCCTTTATGTTTTGTACATTGCACATCTGTTTTAGAATTATGTTGTGTTGACCAGGCACGGTGGTTCACGCCTATAATCTCAGCACTTTAAGAGGCCAAGGTGAGAGACTTGCCTGAGTCCACGGGCTTGAGACCAACCTGGACAGCTTGGCAAGACCTCGTCTGTACAATAAATAAAAAAATTAGATGGGCAGGGTGGTGTGTGGCTGTAGTTCCAGTTATTTGGAAGGCTGAGGCAGAATGATCACCTGAGCCCAGCAGGTTGAGGCTGCGGTGGCCGTGAGCATGGCACTGCACCCCAGCCAGGGTGACAGAGTGAGATTCCAACTAAAAAAAAAAAAAGAATTGTTTTGTGTTAATTATGCTTGCATTCATAGTTATTACTCATCAATAAATTTAAATTACGTAGAATACAGACTGCAAATGGACCGGGTGTGGTGGCTCATGCCTGTAATCCCAGCATTTTAGGAAGTGGAGGCAAGAAGACAGCCTGAGCCCGAAGGTTCGAGACCAGCTTGGGCAACGTAGTGAGACCTCGCATCTACAACAAATCCAAAAAATCAGCTGGGTATGGTGGCACGCGCCTGTGTTTCTAGCTACTTGGAAGGCTGAGGCAGAAGTATTGCCTGAGTCCAGCAGGCGGAGACTGTGGTAGTCGTAAGCGTGCCACTGCATTCCAGTCTGGGCGATAGAGTGAGACTCTGACTCAACAAATAAACAAAAAACAGACTACAACTGAACTGGAATAAACTGATTTTGTGTGTGATGATAATAGTAAAACATATTCTAGAAACTATGTAAAATTCAGAAAAGTACAAATAAGAAACATTCACGTATGGCTCCTTCTTCTGAAACAGCACTCTTGTTAACATTCTGTCATGTTTCCTCCAGGCCTGGCAAGATTCTATGTTGAAATATTAACATGGTCCCCAAGGTTCCTTTGCTCCAACAGCCCCTCTCCCATTCAAGCGAGTCTGCTCCACATGTATTGCCTCAGCAGAAGCAGAGCAAATGACAGTTCTCTTAGCTTTTGAGTTTTCTAAAAATTCAGGAGATAATCCTAGCCTTAAGACAATAAATAATGAGATTAGAAAAGATTCCTCAGACTCGAAGGAAAAGAAGGATGCAGAGGAACACAGAGAAGATGCTGCAGGTCCCTGAGAAAGGGGACCCATGCCTACAGCTCCCTCATCCAAAGACAGGACCCCATGTAGGTTTGTAGGATCTGAGAACAGAGGGGATCTGTGTCCTGCTTCCTGAATAGAGCCTGGGAAAGCAGCGAGACTCTGGAGGAGAAGCTGCATGTGCTATGTCTAGGCAGAGAGGGGAGTTGGAGAATGTCCCACTGTCCATTGTGATCTGGAGGGGGGTGGATGGTTACCACATGCCCATGTACCTCAGAATAACTTGGAGGAGAGATAACTAGAGAGAGGGATAGAGATCAATAGAGTGAGAACATGTGTGCTCAAAGCAGAGATAGAGAGACGGGGGGAGAGAGAGAATGAACATGCATGCTCAAAATAGAGATAGAGAGCAAGAGAAAACATGTGTGCTCAAGATAGAGATAGAGAGAGGAGAGAGAGAGAGAACATGCATGCTCAAAATAGAGATAGAGAGCAAGAGAGAGAGACAGAAAACATGTGTGCTCAAAATAATGGGAGAGAGATGGAGATGAGAGATGAGAGAGAGACAGAGAGAGAGAGAGAGAGAGAGAGAGAACATGCATGCTCAAAATAGGGATAGAGATCAAAAGAGAGAACATGTATACTCAAAATAGAGATAGATGAGAGAGCTTACATACTCCAAATAGAGATAAAGAGAGAGAGACACACACACACACACATGCTCAAAATAGAGATAGACAGCAAGAGAGGGAGAGAACACGTGTGCTCAAAATAGAGATAGAGAGAAGAGAGAGAGGGAAAATGCATGCTCAAAATAGAGATAAAGATAGAAGAAAGAGAGAGGGGAGAGAGAGAGAAAGAGAGAGAGAGAGGTAGGAGAGAGAGAGAGAGAGAGAGAGAGAGAGAGAGAGAGAGAGAGAGAGACTTCGATTTCAGAGGGCAAAAGGGACAGTGTAGCAGAGACCAGTAAGGATCCGATGAGGCCACGGGTAACCAAGACAGATGGTGTCAAGCCTCAGTGCCCTCTTATCTGCTGGCACTGTGTAAGCTCCCGGAACTTAAACCTCTCATGGAGAAGGGCTAGGAGAAGCCAGATGGGACTGAATTTCTTCCACCTGGCACAAAGGGAGCTTAAAATGAAAGTTAAATTTTATGAGGTTTTATAAAATTTATAAATTTTATAAAGTTCAAACGAAACAAAGTTCCATTTCTTCCCCACACCTCAGTGTGTACTCTTAAGTGCTCTGAGGTTCCTACACAAATGTACTTACATCAAGAGCTTTTCTCCATTCTAACAACAGAATGAAGCAATTAGAAATAGAAACAGGCAAACTATTCCAATCATAATAGCACTAAAAAGCAAATGTTTAGGAATAAATTTAACTAGAAAGGCACAGGACCTATATAAAAAAATGATAAAAATCTTATGAAGGACATAAAATGTGAACAAATGGAAAGATATGTCCCTATGTGGAAAAACTTAATATGAGTAAAATGTCAATTCTCCCAAATCCAAATATAGGTATAATGAAATTTTTTTGATCCAAGGTTTCTTAAATTGGCTAAAATAAAGATCATATGGAAGAATAACTGCTTGAAAATTGTCAAGAAAAGTGTGAAAATGAAGAAAAAAGGGAAGGAGACTTGTCTTACCAGATATCAGAAGATACTGTAAAACCACAATATCAATATAATTTCAGCACAGAAATCGACAAATAGGTAAATACATCAGATTGAACAGAGAGAGAAATATGTATTGTGTATGTGAGAATTCAATAAATGACAATGATGATATTTTTATTTTATTTATTGTTATTTAGAGATAGGGTCTCTGTCACCCAGGTTGGAGTGCAGGGACATGATCATAACTCACTATAATCTCAAACTCCTGGACTCAAGTGATTCTCCTGTCTCAGCCTCCTGAGTAGCTAGTGAGCCACTGTGCCCAGCTAGTTTTTTCAATTCTTTTTGTAGAGGTAGGGCCTCACTATGTGACTCATCTGGAACTCCTGGCCTCAAGGGATCCTCCCACCTCAGCCACCTGAGTAGCTGGGACTACAAGCATATATTACCACACCTGGCTAAAAATGATATTTCAATTCATTGGAATATTTGTTAAAACCTTGGTATACTTGTCTATGAGAAAGAGAGTAAATATTGTATATCATATGTGTATTAGTTATCTGTTGCTGCATGACAAAGTACCCCAGCATTTCTGGTTTAAAGCAATAACAGTTCTTCTTTCACAGTTTCTGTGGGTCAGAAATCTGGGCGTGGCTTAGCAGGGCTCTCTGCTTCAGCATCTCACAAGGCTGCAATCAAGGTGTCCACAGGAGCTGTGATCATCTCAAGGGTTGATCAGGGAAGAAATCACTTCCAAGTTCACTCTTTGGTTGTTGACAGGTGTTAGTTCCTTGTGGGCTGTTGGATTAAGGGCTTGAGTTCTTTAAGACGTGTTGGTTGGAGGTCTCCCTTGGTTGGTTCCTTGCCATCTCCATAGGGCAGTTCATAACATGGCAAGTTAATCAATCGGAGAGAGAGAGAGAGAGAGAGAGAGAGAGAGAGAAAGAGAGAGAGAGAGAGAGACCAGCAAGATGGAAGTTACAGTCTTTTGAAAGTTAATCTCAGAAGTGATATCCTATTGCCTTTGCCATTTGTTAGAAGCAAGTCAGTTCCAGCTTCCACTCATGGGGAGTGGGTTGCACAAGGTTATGATTACCAGCAGGTGAGAATCATTGGGGTCATTTTAGAAACTTGCCTACCACAATACACACAATGTTCTGATAGAGTAAAGGTAAGTATAAACAATGAGAAAATAAAATTCTCAGAGGATGATCTACTATACTGCATGAACTAGTTCTAGGACCTAAGAGATAAGGAAATTCATTTTGTATTTTTTTTTTGAGTTAGGGTCTTACTCTGTCACCCAGGCTGGAATGCAGTGGCATGATCATGGCTCACTGAAGCCTCAACCTCCTGGGTTCAGATGATCCTCCTGCTTCAGCCTCCAAGTAGCTGGGACTATAGGTGCATGCCACCACACCCAACTAATTTTTAAATTTTTTGTAGAGATGAAGTCTCACTATGTTGCCCAGGCTGGTCTCAAACACCTGGGTTCAAGCAATCCTCCTGCCCTGGCCTCCCAAAGTGCTGGGATTACAGATGTGAGTCACTATTTTGTATTTCCTGGTAAACTTGTTATTGAAGTACATCACACCTACAGAAAGGTACACAAATCATAGGTCACATAGTGAACTCACCTGCTTAACCTGTGAGCTAATCAAGAAACAAAATGACCAATTTTCCTAGAAGGTTCCTTCCTTGTGCTGTATTCCAAGTGTAACCTCTCTCCTGACTTCTAACACCATAGGTGAATTATGTCTGATTTTGATTTTTCTATAAATTGAATCACACAATATGCACTCTTCCATGTCTGGCTTCTTTTTTCAATATTATTTTTGTGAGATTGTCATCAAGTATAGCTGTAGTTTATTCTCATTGTTGTGTAGCAGTACCTTGTATGAATATGCCACAATTGATTATCCATTCTAATGTTGATTGCATTCATTTTTTTTCCACCAGTTTTTGACTTTTATAAATAGTTCTATGAATATTCTTGTACATGTCTTTTGGTGAACATGTCTATGCATTTCTGTTGGCTATATACTTAGGAGCAGAATCTCTGGGTTCTAGGATATGTGTATATTATATTTCTCTACATTTTGCCAATTTTCTACACTGTTGTACCAGATTACATTTGGCAGTGGTGATGGGGGATTTCTTATGCAATACAGAACATATAGCAGCTATAATAGAAAAAAACCAGATCTATGTGAAATACACAAAAATTTAAAACTTTAGAATAAACAGCATAGACAAATACTGGATTAGAAAAAATATTGGCAACACAAAAGATAAGTAAAGGATTAACATCTATTACATACAAACTGCTCCTCTAAATTGTCAAGAAAAAGACAAACAACCAGAAAAATATGCAAAGGCTATGAATAGGCTCTTACATAAGATCAATTCCACACATGTGAAAATGTGCTCAAAATCACTAGCAGTCAGAGGAATGTAAAAACAAGATTAAAAAAGTAACAGCAAGTATATCACTTTATGCCCATAAATTTGCAAGAATTAAAAAGAAGTCTACAGGAATGACAGAATATTGATAACTGCTGAAGCTTAGTTGTGAGTATTTGGAAGTCCATCATACTATTCTATTTGCTTTCAAAATGTTTAAAACTGTCCACAATAAAAAGAAAAGGAAACCCAAACAAACAAACAAAAAGATGGCTAAATTGTTCTTATTTGAATGCAATCTGTTAACAACTGTTAAAAATAAAAAAAAAAATGCATAATCCCACTGACTTAGAAAACCCACTTTGAGGGATTTAGTCCATAAAAATAAAAGCACCAGGTTTATAATGGTAGAGGTGAAACAATGAAAATCAACTTTGATAGAGACAGAGCTGACAATTATAGAACATCTGCACTTTGGAGTATTATGCAGCTACTAAAAATAATAAGTTCAAGTACATTAATTAACTTTGAAGGATTTTTGTGAGTCATAGTGAGAAGAGTAAGATGTACAAAACAACATTATATAACAGGAATTAGTTTTTGTAAAACAATGTATATATGTTTGTAAATTATTTTATGTGAGCATGGAGAAAAAATAAAGACTGTAATATACTGGTTTTGTGGTAGGCTGAAGGAGGTTTTACACGAATGAAGGGGTAAAATCAGCAAAAAAGAGAAGGGGAAAAAAAGCTACTCAAAAGTAGAAAATCCAGGCTGGGCGCAGTGGCTCACGCCTATAATCCAGCACTTTGGGAGACTGAGGTAGGAGAATCACTTGAGGCCGGGGGTTCAAGACCAGCCTGGGCAACATAGCCAGATCTCTGTCTCTACAAAAATTTTTTTTTAAATGAGCTAGGTGTGATGGCATATGCCTGTAGTTCCAACTACTCAGGAGGCTGAGGTGGGAGGATCACTTCAACCCAGGAGTTCGAGGCTGCAGTGAGCCATGATCATACATTGTACTCCATTCTGGGCAACTGAATAAGACCCTGTCTCAAAAAAAAAAAAAATCCTCTCGTTATGTCTCTATCTCATTTATGTGAATGTAGATGTATTTATGTGACATGTGTGTGCCCTGATGGGCAAATATGACCTTGGACAAATGAAACAGTTTTTTATATTTACCATGCAGAGCAATTTTAGCTCCCATGTTTCCCCCACCCTGCCAGTTCTATGCACAATCCGTTGAGCCCACTGGGATGTCTTTGGAAACAAAACAGGAGTCTTCTTTTCAGTCTCAGTATAAAAATAGTCACTGTCTCTTAACATATGTGATTTGCTTAATCTATTAAGTAACTTGCAAGAAAGATTTTATTGTCCCTTTTTGCAGATGAGCAAACTGAATTTCAGAGAGGTGAAGTAATTTGCCCAATTTACAAAGCTAGTAAGTGATGAGGCAGTGATTCAAATCTAGCTGTTTGACTCCCGAGTCTTGTGAGCTTAATCTCCGTAGTTCCTTTCCCCTGTTTTCCCCTCGTTATGTCTTTCCATGAGTTCACCGCCTCTAGATCAGGGTAGTATGATCTAGTGAACCCAGATTAGGGCTTAGGCCTCAAATCAAGGAGACATTGAGGTAGCTGGGACAGTTACCAGGGCAAAAGCAGTCCTTGTTCCTCGTGGGGGCCATGCTAATTCACTGGCACATCACACTGTGGTTTAAGGCCAAAGTTGGTCCCCATATCTCCCCCTGGGGACCTTGTGGCCTCATCGCTTTTCTGGGGATTCACCCACGCGCTCAGGCATTTCTCTATCTTCTCCCACGGGGACCGGGGACCGGCTTTGAGAGGCAAAGTCCTCAAAGAGGGGCGCATTCTGGCTTTGCCTCACGAGAATCCTCTAGTGGTAATACTTAAAACTGCAGGTTTATGATTCCATTTGGATGAAGTACAAAAGCAAATACACTAATCCAAGCCTTGAAAGTATTGGTTACCCACAGATTGGGGAAGGAGGGAAGAAACAGGGGAATGACCGGGAAGAGGCACGAAGGAAGCTTCTGGGGGATCTGACTGTGTTATGTTTCTTGATATGGATGCTGGTTGCACGGACGCTTTTTGGTGTATATTTCGGCGGTGTGCTGGAGCCTGTTTCAGAGCCAGTTGTTATATTATCAGGAATTTGGGGAGCTCTTGGTTAATCACAGCCATCATTAAAATTTTGATTATAGGGCCAGGCTCAGTGGCTCAGCCTGTAATCCCAACACTTTGGGAGGCCGAGGCGAGTGGATTGCCTGAACCTGCGGGCTCGAGACCAGCCCGGGCAATTTGGAGAGACCATTTCTTTACAATAAAAAAAAAAAAAAAAATTACCCTAGTGTGGTAGCGCGTGCCTGTAGTTCTGGCTACTTGGAAGGCTGAGGCTGAAGGATCGCCAGAGCCCAGCGGGTCGATGGTGGGGTGACCATTGCAATCCAGCCTGGGCGACAGAGTGAGACTCCAATTCAAAAAAAATTTAATTATATAAATTTACAAATAAACACATGATATTAAAGACAAAAGTGAAAAATACTAAAAAGCTTCCTAATTATTTTATCATTATCTCTGCTGTTGAGATTACTGATATCTATGGTATCTGTATGGTGGAAATACTAGATGATGCTGTGCTACTTTGAATCACATCCCAATTTTGTGTTCAGTGACATCACATTAACATCGTGGAATAAGTAATAAATATATCAAGGAAATCAGCAGATGCTACACGTCAGGGCTTGATTTATATTTTATTGACTGCCTAGACTTAAGAAAGTGACGATGGCCGGGCGTGGTGGCTCACTCCTATTATTCCAGCACATTGGGAGGCTAAGATGAGAGGATTGCCTGAGCCCATGGGTTCAAGACCAGTCTGGGCAACTTGGAGAAACCTTGTCTCTACAATAACCCAAAAAATTAGCCGGGCATGATGGCACATGCCTGTGGTTCCAGCTACTTGGTAGGCTGAGATTGGAAGGATTGCCTGAGCCCAGAAGGTCGAGGCTGTGGTGGCTGTGGGTGTGTCTCTGTACTCCAGCCTGGGTGATGAAGTGATACTCCAACTCAAAAAAAAAAAAAAAAAGAAAAGAAAAAAAAAGAAAGTGATAAAGACAATGTTAATAATGGAAATTAAACTTAAAAGTGTGTTGTGTCATAGCAGCACTATTCACAATAGCCAACAGGTAGAAGCAATGCAAATGTCCATCAAGGAATGAGTGGATACACAAAATGTGGTCTAGGGATACAATGGAATACTATGCAGCCTTAAAAAGGAACGAATCCTGTTATATGCTACAACACGGATAAAATTTGAGGACATCACGCTAAGTGAAATAAGCCAGGCACAAAAGGACAAATATTGTACAAGGTATTTAAAGGCATCTAAAGTAATCAAATTCATAGATACAGAAGGTAGAATGGTGGTTACCAGGGACTGGAGATAGGAGGCAAAGAGACTCTGTTTAATGGGTGCATATGAAAAAGTTCTGGAGCTGGGTGTAGTTGCTCAAGACTGTAATCCCAGCACTTTGGGAGGCTGAGGTGAGAGGATTGCCTTGAGCTCACAGGTTCGAGACCAGCCTGGGCAATTTGATGAGACCTCATCTCTACCAAAAAAAAAAAAAGAATAATAAGTGACCCAGGCTTGGTGGTGCGTGCCTGTAGTTCCAGCTACTGAGACAGAAGGATCATCAGAGCTCAGCAGGTCGAGACTGCAGGGGCCGTGAGTGTGCCACTGTACTCCAGCCTGGGCGACAGAGTGAGACTTCAATTCAAAAAAAAAAAAAAGTTCACAGTAATATAAATATACTTATAAATGGTTAAGATGGTAAAGTTTATGATGCTTTTTCTCTGCAATAAAAATAGATTTTAAAAAGTATTGTTCTGTGAGTGGCATAAAATCAAGGAAATATTTTTGAAATCTATTATCTGATTCAGCAAGGCATTTCTTTGCATCATTGAAAAAAATCAAAGAAGTTCCAAAATTTATCTTTATCGTTTCACCTTCCTCTTTCTTGTTGTTAATGTAAACAAAAATATCAACCAACATGTATGTTGGAGCTACATTTGGGGAACCAGCTGTTAAAAACTTACAGGGGCCATTTCTTTGTTAAACTCTGGTGCGTCCACATGACTCTCTGAGCTACCAATGCCATGTTTCTTAGCTTTGGCCCCCTTCACTACCTTAGCGAGGTAATTTCTCTCTCTGCCTCCCTCCTTCCCCCCTCCCTCTCTCTCTCTTATTTTCTTTCTAAATAAACTATATATTCCCAATCTAACTTCTGTGCAATTCTTTGCATCTTTCACGTGGCACTGGGTCACACACCTGGCAGGTTTAATCTAACATTTGAAAGCCTCACTGTGATATATAGTTTAACCTAACATGTACATTAAAAAAAAAAATTTACCAGCATACCACTAGTTATATTTGAATAAAAAGTTAAAATCAAATGAAGAAGCAGACACATGGGCTTATGCTCTTGTGACCAAAATGTAATGGCGCTCAGACATAATAGTTTTGTTTAATTTTATTTTAAAATGTATTTATTTATTATAGGGTTGTGGGGTACAAGTGAGGATTTACTCCATAAACAGGCTGCATGCAGGTGAGGTTCGGGCTGACCTCACTCCCCTGGTAGAGGACCAGGTACCCTTTGTGTTGTCACATGCCCCTTACCCTCCTCCCCCTGCTTCCTTCCTTCCCCAACAGTGCCCAGCAACTGCCAATCCCACCTTGTGCTGTAATTTTATTCATAAAATATGAGAACACAGAAAAAGAAAACCTCATTCCCCACACAAATAGAACCCTGCCTCTTAGCCTCAGGCTTGCTGAAAGACCATCCTGTCGATTAGTACCTATTTGTGGGATCAGGGAAAGCTGCCTTGTTTGGAAGACACAGGGGTGTCACACTGCCATTTCCCAACTGCAGTAAGTACTAGCTGTGAACAGTTCACAGCTGTCTCCCTTCTCCAGAACACTGCCCTCGGCTGATGAGAGCTGCCTCTCCTGGCAGTCACCCATCCCTATTGCTCTCAGAAAGATCATGCCTCAGGTCTCAAGGAGAGTCGTTCTCCGGTATAGTTTATGCTCCAGAAAACCTCACTGATCAGACCAAGGCTAGACTTTACCTGAGACTACATCTTTGCTGCATCTTTCCCTCTGCCTTACTCTGCTTCTCTCTTACTCCCTTTCAGTTGTTTCTGGAAGAGATAAAGAATTAAACCCCATGCACTGGAAGCCCAGTCTCTAACTCTGCTTCCAGAGGAACAACACTAAGATACCTGGGAGGCTCAGAGTTTGGGAGTAGAAGAACTTCTAGAGGGTAAGCTTTCATCTCAAGTGGGCTAAATTCTTGCAAAATAGATTTCTCTTTTGGTTAGTGAGGGCTGGGCTTGTTTCTGGTGCAGAACCTGGGAACTTGTTAGAATTACAAATTCTTGGTTCTGCCCCAGGACTATTGACTCAGAAACCAGCAATTTGTGACTTAGTAGACGATTCTTATGCAGCCTAGAATTTGAGAACCACTGGTCTAAGTATCGCAAGCTGCTACTCTCTGAGTGAGGAGACGCATCCCACAGATGGCAGGCACATTCCTCCACCTCTCCTCTCCATCAAGGGGAAATCAGCCTCTTGATGGAGGATTTCTCCCATGAAGTTTAAGTTCACAGGTGGGGAAATAAGGACATTTGGCATCTTGGCAAAGTTGAAAGCCAGCAATATCAACATGGGTTTAAATGTTGGAATCTTGGACCTTGCTTTCGGGCTGAAAAATGCTACTTTAGGAAAGAATCAGTGCTTCGATTTTAAGCTCCTGCAGTGGTCATCTTGGGTTCTGATATTTGCTTGCATTTTCCAAATTTGGGGGCATGCAGCTGGTCCTAAGATATCCTTATGGGTCCTGTTGCCTTCCAGAACTTTGGAAAGGGGAGACTGTAAGACTCGGATTGAAATGAATAACCCAGTTCTGGAGGCCTTGAAGGACCAACCTGGTCCACCATGCTCTTTAAGCGGAACCCAACCCATCTGAACGAGTCCTTCCAGCTCACCAAGACAAACAGGGAAGAAGGAGAAGGAAAGGGGAGAGAATAATAATAATGAGGACAAAAACAACAACCAACAGTCAAGATACTGAATGTTTGGCATGTGCCATGCGCTGTGCAAAGAGACTTGTGTTACAGTCTCATGTATTTCTCACAATAACCCTACAAGGAAAAAATTACCACTGTGATCCCCTTTTTCTAGATGATAAAACTGAGTTGCAGAAAAACTTCAGAGAAGTTTAGAGTGAACTTTCCCTAGACATATAATTTGTAAGTTACGTTAAAGAGCTAGACTTTGAACTTTGGCGTATTTGACTTCAACTCCCGAGTTCTTCATCTCTGTGCTATATGACAAATAGAAGATTCTCTGGACATACTTCATCTTTCTAGAACTGAACCACGTTGCTGTGAGTTTTATGTTTCTGAGGAAGCAGGAAACTGATGATGATAGTGGTAGCAGTCATATTTTTAGGGTGATGGCTTTTTTGGGATCATGACACTGTCTTAGGCTCTAGGGCTATCTTGGAGTTCAATGCCTAATCCTGTAAGCTGGATTCCATCAAAGAGCATTCTTAGAAATGGGAACTGGACTGGAGGTGAGTTCTTGGCCATGTGTCTTAGAATGCCTAAATTGAAGCCACAAGCTTACCCATTTTAGAAGTCCTGGGAAGCAACAGTAAGGAAATACTTGTAAGGTCCCTAAGGGTCTGCCTGTGGGCTTCTTCAGAACTCACTAGCTAAGTAGCTCGCTCTCTGGACTGCAGCCAGAGTAGTTCTTATAGTTAACTTTCCTTGCAGCTGTGGCTGACAAGAGGTTTGCTTTTAAGTTTCTGAGTTACCTGGAGAAGGGATGAAGGGGAATGTCAGTCAATAGGGAAAACCCCTTTCCTCCCATCCCCTCCTGGGTAGAGTATTCAGGGTTCTGGAGAAGGGTTTTGAAGTTCAGACTTTGGCCTGATGGATTCATTTTTGTTTGTTTGTTCTCATTCACAACTTTGAATTGTTTCTCTCTGATCTCCCTTGAGGCCTGTGTGGTAGAAAGATCTGGAGTTATTTCCTGTTCTCTCTCTCTCTCTTTCTCTCTCTCTCTCTCTCTCTCTCTCTCTCTCTCTCTCTCTCTCTCTCTCTCTCTCTCTCTGTGTGTGTGTGTGTGTGTGTGTGTGTGTGTGTGTGTGTGTGGTTTAGAAAGGCTTGTTTCTGTGTTGATTTTGAAAAACTCCTTTCCCGGGAGATGAATCTTTCCTCATTAAAACTGTGAGCTCTAGTCTAGAGGAGATTAAGGGTGTAACACAAAACCTACTTACAGCAGAGGGCAGTAGAGTGTAGCAGTTAAATGTGCAGGCTTTGGCGCTTGCTGTTTGTTTGAAACTGGCTTCACCCAACGGTAGCCTGCATTTATGGTTACACATCTGTTTCAATGAGAACATTTTAAAACATGTACTTCAAATATAAAGTTATGTAATTATTTTAAAATTATATGCATAATTCTGGTGCTACTAGTATATCTGCATATATTATAAAAGGTAACTTCACTCATAAGCCGACCTGAACATTTGCCATTATACTATAAGAAAGGAATTGGCAGTAGCAGGATACTGTCAGGGTCGCAGGGGAGGGAACACAACGTCAATAAGCGTGCCTGATCTCAAACCAGGCAATATGAGGACCAAAGGGAAGCCCAAACTTTACCTGTATGATGGCCGCTTGTATACCTAATCCTGAATTTTACCCCACATCTTTTTATTATTATTATTTTTTTTGAGTTGGCGTTTCACTCTGTCACCCAGACTGGAGTGCAGTGGCCGCTCCCGGCCACCGCAGCCTCGACCTGCTGGGCTCCAGCGATCCTTCCGCCTCAGCCTTCCAAGTAGCCGGAATTACAGGCGCGCACTACTGCGCCCGGCTGATTTTTTTGATTTATTGTAGAGACGAGGTCTTGCTTGCCCAGGCGGGTCTCGAACCCGCGGGCTCAGGCAATCCACTCACCTCAGTCTCCCAAAGGCGCGGGATTACAGGCTGAGCCAGCGAGCCCGGCTCCCACATCTTTTTTTAAAGTAACAAAATTGAAGTTAAAGGAAAAATAAAATTAACTTTAAAAGTACTTTACTGAGGTGTAACTGACAATAAACTGTACATATTAAAATTGCACACTTTGATAAGTTTTGACATAACTCATGTATACACATCCATGAAACCATCACATAATCAAGATAGTGAACACAACCATCAGACCCAGAAGTTTCTTTGTTTCCCTTGGAAGCTGGTCCTTCTACCCCTTTCTGCTCTCCCAGCCTGGAGCAACCACAGATCTGATTTCTGTTATTGTAGATCTGTTTGTATCTTGCAGAGTTTTATATAAATGGCATCATACTGTATGAGTTCTTTTTTGGTCTGACTTCTTTCATGTGACATAACTGTATCAAGATAATTATGGTTGAAATTAAGTTTAAAATAACGAGATTAATTTTTAAAAGATCATATTTTATTTGTTAGTGGTCAAAAATGTTTTGCTCTCAGATTTAGATGTTTGTCTTTTTGTTCTGGATGCTAGATCATTTTTTCTTCTAAATTGAATTTAAATGGTTTAAATTTTAATTTTTGAGTAGAAGATATGTTCACATGGTTTCAAATCTAACCATATGAAAAGATATAAAGTGAAAAGACTGTCTTAAACTGCTATTCCCTATCCACCTAAGTGCACTGTGCCCTCCCATCTTCCAAAATAAGCTTCTTAGGTATCATCCAGATTTATTTATGCAAAAGTATGAATATATATATGTACTTTTTATAATCTCATGCATTCTCTTGTAGATATATTTTTTTCGTATTCTGTTGTGTTTTTTTTTCTGTTTATTTATTTTATTTTTTTGAGTTGGAGTCTGAGTCTCTCACTCTGTCACCCAGGCTGGAGTGCAGTGGCACACTTAGAACCACTGCAGCCTCCACCTGCTGGGCTCAGGTGATACTTCCGCCTCAGCCTTCCAAGTAGCTGGAACCACAAGCATGCACCACCACGTCTGGCTAATTTTTTGATTTATTGTAGAGATGAGGTCTCACCAAGTTGCCCAGGCTGTTCTGGAACCCATGGCCTTAGGCAATCCTCTCACCTTGGCCTCCCAAAGTGTTGGGATTATAGGTGTGAGCCGCTGCATCTGGCCTCCCTTGTAACTTCTAATGCTGAGTGAGGACTCACTAGTTTATTTTTATTTTTATTTTTATTTATT
Source organism: Carlito syrichta (assembly GCF_000164805.1). Taxonomy (NCBI): domain Eukaryota; kingdom Metazoa; phylum Chordata; class Mammalia; order Primates; family Tarsiidae; genus Carlito; species Carlito syrichta. The sequence goes on from NW_007245981.1 coordinate 206,184, forward strand.
TATTTTTTTGAGCTGGAGTCTCACTCTGTTGCCCAGACTGGAATGCAGTGGCCGCTCTTGGCCACTACAGCCTCGACCTGCTGGGCTCTGGCGATCCTTCAGCCTCAGCCTTCCAAGTAGCTGGAGCTACAGGTGCCCGCTACCAGTTAATTTTTTGATTTATTGTAGAGATGAGGTCTCACCAAGTTGCCCAGGCGGGTCTCGAACCCATGGGCTCAGGCAATCCACTCACCTCAGCCTCCCAAACCACGGGATTACAGGCTGAGCCACAGAGCCCGGCTTCACTAGTTCATTTATGTGAAGCTAACTGGCAATGTGTACCTGATTGGGCTTCTTGCAGTTTAGAAAGAGCAAGGGCAGGTGTGAAAAACACTTTGAGGATATGTGTCGCATTTATAAATCTGTCTTTGGAACTACTTCACAGTCCCTGCAAAAGTTGTGTGTCTAGGTGATCATGTTTTGTCCCAGATGATCAAGACTCTTTGGCCACAGCTGATTGGACCAGGCATAGACACCTGGTCCTGGCTAAGCCACATACATCTGGTCTCTTTATTATTGTCCTAGACTGGGTGACAGAGCAAGACCTTGTCTCTAAAAAAATGCATTCGAGACCCGCCTGGGCAGCGAGACCTCATCTCTACAATAAATCAAAAAATCAGCTG
>NW_007245981.1:206934-237038 GCF_000164805.1 Carlito syrichta
AAAAAAAAAAAAAAAAAAAAAATGGAATCATAAGATACTGTAAGATTTGAGTCAGGGTTGATACTGTGGAATACAAAGTCGAGGGCAAGTATAAGAATGGAGGAGACAGACACTGGGAGCCTTTAGAGAACACTGACCTACAGAGGAAAAAGAGGAACACCGAGAAAGAAAGAAGCAGAGAGGGAGATGACCCTGAGAATAAGAGAGAGAGAAAGACAGAGAAGGCACCTCCACATACCAGTTAACTGGTTAGCTGAACTTTCTACTCTAGGTTTCCATAAGATTCCTCTGATCCTTGTACTAAAACTTTTTCTCTTTAATGCATTTAACTTCCTTTCAGAAATTCCAGAGCATTTGGATTATAAATATATAGAACACATACATTGCTGGTGGAAGTGTAAAGTCATATGAATGTTTTGGATAACAGTTTGGCATTATCTCTTCAAGTTGAATACAGTTCGCCTTCCATATCTGTGGGTTCTGTATCCATGGATTCAACTAACCTTGAGTTTAAAATACTTGAAAAAAGCCGGGCTCGGTGGCTCAGCCTGTAATCCTGTGCCTTTGGGAGGCTGAGGTGAGTGGATTGCCTGAGCCCGTGGGTTCGAGACCCACCTGGGCAGCAAGATCTCATCTCTACAATCAATCAAAAAATCAGCCAGGCATTGTAGTGCATGCCTGTAATTCCGGCTACTTGGAAGACTGAGGCGGAAGGATCACCGGAGCCCAGCAGGTCGAGGCTGTGGTGGCCGGGAGAGGCCACTGCACTCCAGTCTGGGCGACAGAGTGAGACTCCAACTAAAAAAAAACCCAAAAAAAAAAAACCAACAAAAAAAGACTTGAAAAAAATCCCAATAAAAAATAACAATTGGCTGGGTGAAGTGGTTCATGCCTATAATCTCAGCACTCTGGGAGGCCAAGGCAAGAGTATTGCTTAAGTTCAGGGTTTGAGATCAGCCTAGAAAATACAGTGAGACCTCATCTCTACAAAAAAATTTTAAAAATTAGCTGGGTGTGGTGGTAAGCCCCTGTAGTCCCAGCTATCTGGGAGGCTGAAGTGGAAAGACTGCCTGAATCCAGGAGGTTGAGACTGCAGTGAACTGTGATTGTGTCACTGTACTCCAATCTGGAAAATAGAGCGTGTCTCCGACTTAAAACAACAACCAACAAATAATACAATAACAAAAAATACAAATAAAAACTAATACAGTATAACAACTATTTATATAGTATTTACATTAAATTATGTATTATAAGTAATCTAGAGTTTATTTAAAGCATATGGGAGGATGTACATAGGTTATATGCAAATATTGCACCATTTTATATAAGGGATTTAAGCATATACACATTTTGATATTCCAGAGGTCCTGGAACAAAGTCCCTGAGGATGCTGAGGTATGACCATACTCGCATAGTCTATGATGCAGCAATTTCACTCCTTCATATATACCCAAGAAGAACTCTTGCATGTGTATAACCTGAGACATGTTCAAAGACGTTCATAGCAGCATTGGTTGTAATAGCTAAAATCTGTCCATCCAAGGGAGAGTGGATGAATCAACTGTGATATATTCACACCGTGACTATTAGCAGTCCAAACAATGAATTACAGTGACCTACAACAATATGGCTGAATATAAGGATATAATATTAAGTGAAAAACGCAGGCAACAAAAGGATCATATACCTCCTATCTCTTTATGTTAAAAGCAATTAAAATGGCCAGGCACGATGGTTCAAGCCTGTAATCCCAGCATTTTGGGAGGCTGAGGTGAGAGGACTGCCTGAGCCCATGGGTTCAAGACCAGCCCAGGCAACTTGGCAAGACCTCATCTCTGTAATACATCAAAAAATTAGCCGGAGCCGGGCTCGGTGGCTCAGCCTGTAATCCCGCGCCTTTGGGAGGCTGAGGTGAGTGGATTGCCTGAGCCTGCGGGTTCGAGTGCAGGTGAAACCTCATCTCTACAATAAAATCAAAAAATTAGCGGGGCGTGGTAGCACGTGCCTGTAATTCTGGCTACTTGGAAGGCTGAGGCGGAAGGATCGCCGGAGCCCAGCAGGTCGAGGCTGCAGTGACCGGGAGCGGCCACTGCACTCCAGTCTGGGTCGACACGGTGAGACTCACACACACACACACACACACACACACACACACACAAATTAGCCAGGAGTTGTAACACGTGCCTGTAGTTCTGGCTACGTGGAAGGGTGAGGTGGAAGGATCGCCAGAGTCCAGCAGGTTGACGCTGGGGTGGTGGTGAGTGTGCCACTGCACTTCAACCTGGGTGATGGAGTGAGACTCCAACTCAAAAAAAAGCAAAAAAGCAATTGAAATAAAAATATGCCTTTTAAGGAATACATATAAACAAAATAAGTGTGAATAGGAAAGCCAGAGAATGATGACTACAGCATTCAGAATGATGGTTACCTGGTGGGGGAGACCATCTGGCTGAGGTTAGCTGCTGCCAGGTTCCTTGCTTTTGTTTCGGGTGAGTGGTTTTATAAATACTTAATACATCATTGAAAGCTACTGAACAGCAACATAAAGGCAGCTTACACAAACCACTGATAAGAGTATGCCTTGAGCCAAGAATTATGAATAATCTGATTCTGTACCCCAATGTTCCAATAAAAAATGAAACTTAAAGGATAATGACTTTTAACATTCCTCAGTACATTTTATTACAATCTAGTTGAAGATGCAAGACTGTTGACATGGGCTAACTATAATACCGTCTTCTCTAATTTTACATTGTGGTTTCTGCTGAGAAGCAATGCAGAGTAGTATCAAACAATTATAATATAGTAACAGCTTATATGATTTAAGTGCATGCTGTATACCAGGCACTGTGATAAGCCATTCACAGGCATTTAGCTAATTTAATCTTGACAACAGTCCTAGGCACCAGGTACTATTATTTCCTTCCATTTGCAGTCCTGATGAAGAGGCTGAAGATCAGAGAGGTTTAGTGAAATACCTAAGGCCATATGACGTGTGGGCTGATATCCCATTAATTACTGACAAAGTCGGCTGGACACTGTGGCTCATACCTGTAATCCTAGCACTTTGGGAGGCTGAGGTGAGAGGATTATTTGAGTCCAGCAGTTTGAGATCAGCTTGGGCAACATAGCAAGACCCTGTCTCTACAAAAAATAAAAAATTAGCTGGGTGTGGTAGTCCATGCCTATAGTCTGAGCCAGGTGGGAGGCTGAGGTGGGAGAATCCCTTGAGACTAGAAGTTCAAGGTTGCAGTAAGCCATGATTGTTCCACTGCACTCCTGCATGTATGACAGAGTGAGACCCTGTCTCAAAAAATAAAAAATTACAGTGTAATTTTGACAATAACATACTATGAAAAAATGTTTTTTATCCTCAAATACCATTTAGAATAAATTCAACTCAGTTTGTAATCCTTTTTTTTCTCTAAAATGATACATTCCATCCCTATCTGTTTAACAAAAATGTACCTGTCATAATTGGGGTTATCCCTTGCTGGTATCAAAGGTTTCCAGGTGTCCCTTGGACTTCTCTGCCCAGGTGCATTTGGAATCCATGCCTGAATCTTGGTAAGTCATGTCTTACCAGGAGTCAACAAACCATGGCCTGCTGGCCAGACCCTGCCTGCTGCCCGTTTTGATGTGGTTCAGGGGCTAAGAATTGTTTCTGCATTTTTTCTTTTTCTTTTTTTTTAGTCAGATTCTCACTCTGTTGCCCAGGCTGGAGTGCAGTGGCAAGTTCGTGGCCACTGCAACCTCAACCTGCTGGGCTCAGGCAATCCTTCTGCCTCGGCCTTCCAAGTAGCTGGAACTACAGGCACATACCACCATGCCCAGTTAATTTTTTGATTTACTGTAGAGACAAAATCTTGCCAAGTTGCTCAGGCTGGTCTTGAACCCCTGGACTCAGGCAATCCTCTCTCCTCTGCCTCCCAGAGAATGAAGGAATCTGTAATCTTGTTGGGATTATAGGTGTGAGCCCCTGTACCTGGCTTGTTTCTGCTTTTTTTTTTTTTTTTTTGAGTTGGAGTCTCACTCTGTCACCCAGACTGGAGGGCAGTGGTCGCTCCCAGCCACTACAGCCTCAACCTGCTGGGCTCCAGTGATCCTTCCGCCTCAGCCTTCCAAGTAGCTGGAACTACAGGTGCGCGCTACCACACCCAGATAATTTTTTAAAAAATTTATTGTAGAGATGAGGTCTCACCAAGTTGCTCAGGTGGGTCTCGAACCATCGGGCTCAGGCAATCCACTCACCTCAGCCTCCCAAGGCGTGGGATTACAGGCTGAGCCACTGAGCCTGGCTTATTTCTGCATTTTTTAATGATCAGGGAAAAAAAGGGGAATACTATTTCATGACATGTGAAAATTATATGAAATTCAGATTTCGGTGTCAGTAAAGAAGGTTTTGTTGGAATACCCGTTCCTGTACTTGTTGTCTATGGCTGCTTTTGTGCTATTATAGCAGAAATGAGTAGTTGTAAGACAGACCTTGTGGCCTGTAGTGCTTGAAATATTTACCGTCTGTCCCTTTATAGAAAAAGTTGGCTGATCCCTGTCTTACACCAACAAATTCACACATAGTAGCATATCCATTGAAAAAGAACTTCAAGTTTAAGGATTTTTTTGCTGTTTTTGAGATAACTGACATTTGGTTTGTGCCAGAGTTGCAGACATTGACTTACTTTTGGAACAGATTCCCAGGGTGAACTGTTTTTTTTTTTCCTCCCAAAGAAAGTGAATGCCAACCCATGAAAACCATGTAGTCACCACAACTCTGATAGATGGTCTTGTTTCCTAATGTAAACTGATGTATCTTTAGCAAGATAGAAAGAATTAGAGAAATGCTTTCCTAAACTTTGACTCCAGACCTGAGAATTGTTGGCCAAATTGTATATTGTGAAACCTCACTCTGACTTGGGACTGGCTTATTTGGAGGGTCCTGTAGATGGAATGGAGTTTCCCACTCTTAGTCCCAGGGTAGCATGCAGGATCACATACTAGGATTGAGGCTGGGGTGAGAAAGGACATTTCTTTCTTTCTTTCTTTCTTTCTTTTTTTTTTTTTTTTTTGAGTCAAGGTCTTCCTCTGTTGCCCAGGTCAGAGTTCAGTGGCATGATCACAATTTACTGCAGTCTTAACCTCCTAGACTCCTGTGATCCTTCCACCTCAGCCTTGCAAGTAGCTGGGACTACAAGTACGTGCTACCTCATGCAGCTAATTTTTTAATTTTTTATTTGTAGAGAAGAGGTCTTGCTATGTTTTCCAGGCTGGTGTTTGCTTTTTAGAGTCAGTGTCTGACTCTGTTGTCCAGGCTGGACTGCAGTGGTACAGTCATAGCTCACTGTAGCCTCAAACTTTTGGGCTCAAGTAATCCTCTAACTTTAGCTTCTGGAGTAGTTGGGACTACAGGTGCATAACACCATGCCAAGATGAGAGTGGACTTTTCCATCCTTGAGGCCAAAGAGTGGCAGGATGGTGGTGGGAGCCTGCTGGAAGCTGGCCAGGGATCCCCAATGCTGGTGTCTGTGGTTCCAAGAGGGACCTTTTTCATGACAGCTGGGAAAGATATTCTTGGTACTCACTCTCTGTTATCACCCAAGCAAAGCTTTGTTAGACGCCCAGGTCTGGCCTTGGGACAGTTAAGGGAGAAAACTTTGTCTGTGTCTCATGTGAACTGGAGTGTATTGGTATGATTGTGAGGACAGCCAGGAGGACTCTGCAGTGGTAAAGTGAAGAGCCCAGTATAACTTTCAATATAGTCTCCTTTCCTGACATTCTCTCATTCTCTGGCTAGCTCTTCTACTTACTCTTTCTTTCTTTCTTTCTTTCTTTCTTTCTTTCTTTCTTTCTTTCTTTCTTTCTTTCTTTCTTTCTTTCTTTTTCTTTCTTGTTCTTTCTTTTCTTTCTTTCTTTCTTTCTTTCTTTCTTTCTTTCTTTCTTTCTTTCTTTCTCTCTCTCCCTCTCTCTTTCCTTCCTTCCTTCCTTCCTTTCCTCTCCCTCTCTTTTTCTTTCTCTCTCTCTCCCTTTCTCCCCCTCCCTCCCTCTCTCTCTGTCTCTCCTTCTTTCTTCCTTTTCTTTTCTTTCTTTTTTTAAGACAGGATCTTGCTCTGTCACCCAGGCTGGAGTGCAATGGTGCAGTCATAGATCACTTCAGCCTCAACCTCCTGGGCTCGAGAAACCTCTTGCTTAATCCTTCCAAGTAGCTGGGACTACAGGCATGGGCCACTATACCCAGATTTTTTTTATTTTTATTTTTTTGTAGAGATGAGGTCTCACTACATTATCCACGCTGGTCTTGAACTCCTGGGCTCAAGCAATCCTCCTGTCTTGGCCTGTCTTGCTGGGGTTACAGGTGTGAGCTGGCTACACTAACACAATCTTACAGCATTCTGTCCCCATATGTATTGCTTTATAACTCTGTGTAGTAGGTACCATAATGGACCCCACAGGTGTCCTAGTCCTGGAACCTGTGAAAATGGTTCCTCACAAAGCAAAAGGGACTTGGCAGATATAACTGAGTTAAGGATTTTGAGATGAGGAGATTATCCTGTATTTTCGGGGGGGGGGGCTAGTGTTATCTATCACAAAGGTCCTTGTAAGTGAAAGAGGGAGGCAGGAGAGCCAGAGTCCGAGAAGATGTGAGGATGGATGCAGAGGTTAGAGTGGTATGAGTGCTGGCTTTGAAGCTGGAGGAAGGGGCCATGAGCCGAAGAATGTGGGTAGCCTCCAAGAGCTGAAACAGACAAGGAATAATCTCCTGCAGAGCCTCCAGAAGAAACACAGCCCTGTTGACACCTTGAGCCCAGCGAGACCCATGTAAGATGATACATTTGTGTTTGAAGTCATGAAGTTTGTGGTGATTTGTTATAAAAGTCACAGAAAATGAATATACTCTGTAAAAATGATGACTGTGTATTTCATGTTTCTCTTTTGCCTGAAACCCTCCATGACTTCGTCTCACTCTGAATAAAAGCGAAAGTCCTTACAAGGATTCACAAATTCATCTTGCAAGGGCTCTCCAAGCTTGTCTCCTTTCAACTCCTCTTCATTTTCTCCTTTCCACGTGCCCTGGCCTCCTTGCAGTTCCTTAAACATTCTAGGTAGGCCTTTGAACGTGCACCTCAAGGTTTTTGCACATGCAGCTTTCTCTTTCTGGAATGTTCTTATTCTGGATAATTGCATGTCTGGCTTCCTCACCCTTTTCTGGGTCTTTGCTCAATTGTCACCTCACTGAGGCCTGCCCTGATCACTCTGTTATAATTACAAAACTTTCCCCCACACTCCTCTCTTCTTTTCCTGCTTTGTTTTTTTTCCCTTCTACATCTTATCACCATCTACTGTATACTTTAATTTTTTGTGTGTATTATCTGTATCTCCCTCTTTAGAATGCAAACTCCATGAAGAGGGGATGCTATCTATTTGTTAACTGTTGTATCCCCAGCTTCTAATACAATGCCTGGCATATAGTAGGTGCTCAGTAAATTTTGGTCGAGTAAATTAATGAATGGACATGTTTAATCTCTAACTCCTCTACCTGACTCTGGGCACTATGGGGCTGGGACTTTGTCCCTTTTGTTTGCAGGTCTAATCCCATCACCCAGTACCTGCCTGTTCAATACATATTCTCAAATGAAGAAACAGGTGGAACAGAGTTGCAGGCCTGCCATTTAAGTCCACCAGAGGGTGGCAACATAGCTGCTTCTTCTTCTCGCCTATCCTCATACCTCCCTTTCCCCACCCGTTCTGTTCTTCTCTTCCATTCCACTTCTTCCCTGTCTTTTATCTTCCTTTTCTGCAGGAGATGATCCAGTCCTAGTTTTTAGTTTTGTTGTCAACTGTCACTGTCTCTGGACACTTTGACTCAGTTTCTGATTTAATTGGTCTGAGATGCCAGGCTTGGTGGCTCAGCCTGTAATCCCAGCACTTTGGGAGGCCAAGGTGAGTGGATTGCCTGAGCCCGTGGGTTCGAGACCAGCCCGGGCAACTTGGTGAGACCTCGTCTCTACAATAAAATTTTAAAATACTTAGCCAGGCATGGTAGCGCGCGTCTGTAGCTCCGGCTACTCGGAAGCCTGAGGCGGAAGGATCACCGGAGCCCAGCAGGTGACACTGGGGTGGCTGTGAGCGTGCGTGCTACTGCAGCTTGGGTGAAGGAGTGAGACTCCAAATCAAAAAAAAAAAAAGAAAAAGAAAAAAGAAATTGGTCTGAGAATGGGCCACCGGGTAGTATTGTATTATTTTATTTTATTTATTATTTTATTTTATTTGAGTGGGGGGGTCTCACTTTGATGCCCAAACTGGAATGTGGTGGTACAATCACAGCTCACCACAGCCTGACCTCTCAGAGCAATGACCCTTGGCTCATTTTCTTGATTTTCTTGATTTTTTTTTTTTTTCTGTAGAGATGAGGTCTCACTATGTTGCCTAGGCTGGTCTCAAACTCCTGGGCTCAAGCAATTCTCCCGGCCTCCCAAAGTGCTAGAATTACAGGCATGAGCCAATAGGTTCGGCTGCACCTTGCATTTTAAAAAATACCAGATGATTCTCCTGTTGCACATTTTTCTTGCTCATGATTTTTTTTTTTCATGAGTGTGTGAGGAAACCTTGGCAAATGAGATATAAAAGGATGTCTGTTGGGAGAGGCTTCTGGAAAAAAAGTCCTTTGTCTTAGAAGGCATCCCTACATATTTTCTTGTGTATGCATAAACAACTGTGGTGGAATCACAAAAAAGAAGATGGCACAATGATTGCTCTAGGACCAAGAACCGGAAAATAGGGTACAAAAGAGACTTTTCACTATGCACCCTTTGACTATGTGCATTTTTATTTTTTTATTTATTATGATATTTTTAGAGACTAAGTCTCACTGTGTTGATCAGGCTGGCCTCAAACTCACTATGTTGATCATGGGTCACAATGCCTGGCTGATTTTTTTATTTTTTGTAAAGATGAGATCTTGCTATGTTGCCTAAGCTGGTCTTGGATTCCTGGGTTCAAACTCCTGGCCTCTCCCACATTGGATTCCCAAAATGCTGAGATTACAGGCATGAGCCACCGTGCCTTGGCCCAACTATTTGCATTTTTAACTGTGTACATGTATTCTATATTTTTAATAATCTATCATTCCTCCCTAGTCTTACCCTTATTCTCTCTGCACCTACTGGAGTTGTGATTTTGGAGTTAACAAGGACCTGGGTGAAAGTCATCCCTAAGGCAAAATAGATTCTTCCAAAATTACCTCTGTTTGTTTTTCACATAACCTGATTCAGTTTCTGCCTTGTCTCATTTCCCTGCTTGGAAACATGTTAGCAATGAGTATAAACCCATTACTGAATCTCTCTGGTAGACATCTGGTGTTTAGTCTGCCCGATCCTTTACCCTTTGGCTAAAAATAGTTACTTTCATGAATTGCCCCTCCGTGATGTGCCTGTCAATCACATGATCTCACTCCTCCCCTGCCACGGAGGTGAGTGTAAAACCCCAGTTGGCCCCTCAGTGATGAGTTTAGGGGTTGGCATGTGAGTTCCTTTTCCAGGACTGTTTGGATATTGGGGGAGGGAGAAACTTACTACGCTGATGTCAAGTGTATTAAGGACCAGTTTAGCCTAGCGATGTTGGGTACTATCACTGTAGCTATGTGGAGAGTCTGCCTGAAAATCAGGCAATCAGGAGAGAAAGAGAGACAATGACCTGATGACATTTTTTGAATACCCAGATCCAGTTGTGCCTGAGATATACTCCCTTTGGCTTCCCTTTGTCTCAAGTTAATCAGTACCTTCTTTTCCTTAATCTAGGTTGAGGTTGATTTTTGTCACTTGAACCCACACGTTTTCTAAGAATCACTGGGCATCACTAAATGATTTTACTTTTTTTTGTTGTTGAGTTGTGGGGGGTCTCACTCTGTCACCCAGACTGGAAGCAATCCTTCTGCCTCAGCCTCTATCTAGAGTAGCTGGGACCACGGGCATGGGCCACAATGCCTGGCTAATTTTTTTATTTTTTGTAAAGATGAGGTCTTGCTATGTTGCCTAAGCTGGTTTTGGATTCCTGGGTTCAAGCAATCCTCCCGCTTCAGCCTCCCAAAGTGCTGGGACTACAGGTATAAGCCACTGCACCCAGGTGATTTTACTTCTTTAGAAAGCCTGTAGCATACCTTGTGGAAAACAGATAGGGGAGAGGAGGAGGCAAGAGCTAGGGAGGGGGATAAAAACATTAGGAAGCATTCTTAAATCCAATTTGGATATTTAGTAGGCATGCCCCTGGAATGCATCTGCTGTGGTTTGACTGTTTGTACTGATCATTTATATGCTGAAGCCTAATGCCCTATGTGATGCTACTAGAAAGTGGGGCCTTTGGAAGGTCTTTAGGTCATGGGGGTGGAGCCTTATGAATGGGTTAGTGCCCTTATAAAAGAGGCCTGAAGGAGCTGTTGGTTGTTTCCACTGTTGGCTATTATGAATAATGCTGCTATAAACGTCCATTACAGGTTTTCGTGTGAATCTGTGTTTTCATTGCTTTCTATATACCTAAGAGAGGGATTACTGAGTCAGCTAGGTCATTCTTGCACTGTTCCTGTGATGACTTCTGCTGTCTCGCTTGCCAAAATTATCCTAGTTCATGACCTTTTCTTTTCTTTTTTTTTTTTGAGTCAGATTCTTACTCTGTTGCCCAGGCTGGAGTGCAGTCGCACGCTCACAGCCACTGCAGTCTCAAACTTCTGGGCTTAGGTGATCCTTCTACCTCAGCTTTCCAAGTAGCTGGAACTACAGGTGTGCACCACCATGCCCGGCTAATCTTTTGATTTATTGTAGAGATGAGGTCTCGCCAAGTTGCCCAGGCTAGTCTCGAACCTTTGGACTGAGGCAATTCTCTCACCTCTGCCTTCCAACTTGCTGGGATTATAGGCATGAGCTACCACGCCCGGCCTAGTTCATGCCCTTTTCAAACTTGATTCTCTAGTCTAAACCTGAAAAACCAGTCTGATTTTAGTTCAGGGATTGTTTGCCTTCCCAGATGGGCAAAGTTTTCCTGAAGGTCTATCAGAATGGTGGTTTGGTACTGTTGAGTTAAAGCCAGTTGTCTCTGTTGCCATTCAAGTAGGTTTTGAGGCACTCTGGACAATATGCCCCACTGCATTCTGATTTATACTTATCTTGATGCAAATTTTTAATTTTTCTGGAAAGCCCTGAAGAGAAAGCATATCAATCTTTCCCTGAGTATAGTCTATAGAACCCTTCATGGAGCCAACTCCCACCTCTGCCCTGTAGCATATGGCTTGGTATTAATAAGCAAGGTAGAGATGGATGCTTTTAGTCCTCATTTTGAAAAGCACTCCGTACATATAATCCCAGAAATTGCCATGATTTGGCAATCTGAGTCATAAACTACAATTTATGGCTTTTGTAATGACTCTTTACCAGAGTCACTTTCTTTACCGGGCTAAAGAAGCACACTTCTGATTTTCCTCCTATGTCACTGGCTGTTTCTTTTTTCAGTCTCTTTTGTGAGTACCTTCTCCTCTTTCCAGATTCTTGATTTTAGAGCATCACCAACACATAGTCCTAGGACTTTTCTCTTCAATCTTCACTGATATCTTAGGTGAACTTGTTTAGTTCCACAGTTTTAATGCCATTTATACACTGATAACTCCCAAAAGTATATAGCATTATATTCATCAAGAAGTTAGGACAATTATTATTATTATTATTATTATTATTATTTTGAGTTGGAGTCTCACTCTGTCACCCAGACTGGAGTGCAGTGGCCACTCCTGGCCACTGCAGCCTTGACCTGCTGGGCTCTGGCAATCCTTCCGCCTCAGCCTTCCAAGTAGCTGGAATTACAGGCATGTGCTACCACACCCGGCTGATTTTTTGATATATTGTAGAGATGAGGTCTTGCTGCCCAGGCGGGTCTTTAACCCGCAGGCTCAGGCAATCCACTCACCTCAGCCAAGTTAGGGCAATTATAAACATATGTGCACCAAACAACAAAGCCCCTAACTCTATGAAGCAATTAGTATAAATGAAGCAAACGTAGACAGAATTGGAGGGAGAAAGAGACAACTCTACAAGAATGGCTGGAGATTTTGGTACCTCACTTTCAGTGTTGGATAAAACATCCAGACAAAAAAAAATCAATAAGTAACTAGAGGACTTGGGTAATACCACAAACCAACTGGATGTAACAGACATATATGGAACATTCCACCCAATAACAGCAGAACAATATTCTTTTCAAGTACACATGAAACATTCCCAGGATAAACCATATATTAGGCCACAAAATAAGTCTCAGTACATTTTTAAATATTGAAATCATACAAAGTATCTTCTCTGCCATGGAATGAAACTGGAAATCAGTAGAAGAAGGAAAACGATTCAAACATATGTGGAAATTAAACAACAAATTCTTAAACAGCCAGTGGGTCAAAGACGAGATCACAAGGAAATTAGAAAATAATTTAAGATAAATGAAAACAAAAAACCAAAAACACAACATAGTAAATACAAAGCTCTCATTCTAACTTCTCTCTGAATTCCATACATCTATATCCAGCTAACTACTTAATATATTTACTGGAATGTGTAACAGACAGGTCAAGGATTTTTAAAATCCCTTCCCCTGAAATATACTCCTTTCCTTCTCTTTACCATCTCAGCAAATAGCATATCACAGTTATTTAGGACCAAAATCTTGGAGTCATCCTTGATTACTCTCTCATACCCTACATCCACTACATCAGCAAATCTTCTTGGCTCTTCTTTCAAGATAGGATCCAAATTTGACCCCTTCTCATCACCTCCACTGCTAGCACCCTGGTCCAAGCCATCATCATCTTTCACCTTGATCATTGCAATACTCGCTCAACCTTCACCTTGCCCCAGTTAAGTCTACATATAGCAGCCAGAGTGGTTCTTGTGATGCTATTACAACAGAAATTGGATTATTTCATCCTACAATGTAATATCATACTACTGTGTCCACTTTTGGTCTAAAAGACCCTGCAGGGTGGCTTTTGCTTACTTAGTATTCTTGACCTGAACTCTGCAGCCTTGAGCATATCAAAGCTAATAATAATTCCTTGTTTTAGTTTGTATTTTAAACTTTGTATTGTTAAGCATCTTTTTATGCTTTTATTTATTTTTTTTGAGTTGGAGTCTCACTCTGTCACCCAGACTGGAGTGCAGTGGCCGCTCCCGGCCACCGCAGCCTCGATCTGCTGGGCTCCGGCGATCCTTCCGGCTCAGTCTTCCAAGTAGCTGGAACTACAGGTGCGCGCTACTACGCCCGGCTCATTTTTGATTTATTGTAGAGATGAGGTCTCGCCAAGTTGCCCAGGCGGGTCTCGAACCTTCGGGCTCAGGCAATCCACTCACCTCAGCCTCCCAAAGGCGCGAGATTACAGGCTGAGCCACCGAGCCCGGCCCTTTTTATGCTTATTGACCATTTCTTATCCCCCATTTTTTTCTATTGACTTGTCTTTTTATCTTTTATACAGATAGAATATTTTCCCCAGTTTGTCCTTTTGGCTTTGATAGATACGCTACTACAGTTTATGACTTTTGTATTGACTCATGTGTTCAAATTTGTCTGTCTTTTCTTTATGGTTTCTGTGTTTTGTTTCATGTTTAGAAGACTTTCTCCTGGTTAATATTATAACAAAATCTACCAAAATGTATTCTAATATTAAATGATTTCATTTACATTGAACTCTTTATTCTATCTGGAATTTATTTTGGTACAAAAAGGTAGGGGTAGAGCTTTATTCCCCCCCCCCAAAAGACAGATGTCCCAAATGACATTTATTGAATAATCCATGTTTTCCCCACTGATTTGAAATGTCACTTTTATTACACGTCAAATTCCCATATGTATTTGGGTCTATATCTCACTTTCTTGTCTGTTTCTTATCTGTGTATTCCTGCACCATCACAACACATACTGTACCTTTATAATACATTTAAAAATCTGTTAGAGTTAGTTCTCCCTCATAACTTTTTGTTCCAGAGTTTTCCTGGATATTCTTCTTTTTTAAAAATAGCTTTATTGAGCTATAACTTGCATATCATATAATCTGCCCCTTTAAAGTGTACAGTTCGATATATTTGAATATATTCACAGACATGAACAATCATGACCATAGTCAATTTTAGAACATTTTCATTTACCTCAAAGAAACTTTGTACATTGCAGCTGTCACCTCCCCTTTCCCCTGATTCCCCAGACCTCAGCAACCCCTAACCTATTCTCTGTCTCTGTAGGCTTGCCTATTCTTGCCATTTCATACAAATGGAATCATATAGTATGTGACCTTTTGTAACTAGTTTATTTCACTAGTGTTTATATTTTATAATATTTTCAAGGTTAATCCTTGTTGTGGCATACATCAGTACTTCCTTACTTTGCATGACCAATAATATTCCATTGTATGGATATACCACATTTTATTTATCCATTCGTCAGTTGATGAACATTTAGATTGTTTCCACCTCTTGGTTATTGTGAATAGTATTGCTATGAACTGTAAGTTTTTGTCTGAATATCTATTTCTAATTTTTGTGGGTGTATGCCTAGGAATAGAATTGCTGGGTCATATGGCAATTTTGTTTCAATTATTGAGAAATCTTCAAACTGTTTTCCACAGAGGTTGCACCATTTTACATTTCTATCAGCAATGTATGAGGTTTCCAGTTTCTCCATATCCTCTTCAAGATTTGTTATTTATGTTGTTTTTTGTTCATTTTAATTTTAGCCATCCTAGTCGTGTAAAGCGGTATCTTATTATGGTTTGATTTGTATTTCTCTGATGACTAAAAATATTGAGAATCTTTTCATGTACTTATTGGCCATTCATATACCTTCTATGGAGAAATGTATATTCTAGTCCTTTGCCCATTTAAAAAATTGGGTCATTTATCTTTTTATTATTGGGTAATAAGAATTCTATAGACTATTTTCTGATTATTCTTGCATGTTCATTTTCTAGGTGAACCTTCTTCATCAAAGGTTGGCTAGCAACCTTTATGTAGCGTAAAAGCAAAAAGCAAATGTTCAGCCTGAATCTAGTCTAACGGATTCTGCAGATAAAATTTTCCCCAAGGCATCTCTGTATTACATGCACTGAGAATACATGGTCACAAGTATTGTAAAGCTGATTAAAACCCCACTTGCGTACATGAAGCGGAAATGAGTTCCAACATATTGCTCTTCTGAAGGCTTGTGTATAGTGTACATGGGGGCTGTTAATTGCTCTCTAGCCTAAAGTACTTTGGTGTAGTGCTGATGGCAGAATTGAGGCTAGAGAAGCCCTTTCAAGATCAGCATCCCCAAGTTGCCCTGAGGTGATTATTGCAGTTTCCTGGGGGCTCTCATCCCCTCCTGGGTTCAGAACGGAACCCAAACTACCCTCACAGCCTGACTCACAGCTGTGGACTAGAGTGACTGCTGGGCTTCATTAGGGAGGAGCGTGGTTTCCCGCATGCTTTAGTCCTTAGGGGGTGTCTGAAAGGGAATCAAGCATTCCTTATGGCAGTTGTTTAATCCTTGGGGCATCTGAAAGAGAAGTCATTGCTTCTTAGATCAATATTTTCAAGGTTCATCTGACGCAAGCTTCTGCCTGGGGCTGGAGGATACACTGTTTCTCCAGCTTCTCTCTCTCCAGGGTGGATATGAAATTAAGTCCTTGTAATAAATTGCTTGTATTTTTTTTCCCTGGGAAATTTGTGTATATGTGTGGTTATGATGGCAGAAGGGGTGTAAAGATTGTTTCAGAGCTGGACACCCTGGGTGCTTGTTCCTTTACAATTGAGTTTCTCAGTTTTTTTTTCCATTATTCCCAGTTCCCCTCCAAGTCTTTTTAGACATTTTCCCCAGTGGTCACCCCTACCCCATACAATTCTAATACCACAGACATATTATATATCTATTTATGTACTGTATGTATGCTATGCTTTGTACATTAAAAAATAAGATATTTTTGCTCCCTCGAGGGGCGATATGGGCCCCACTGAGAACAACACATTCTTTACAATAGTTCACAACTAGCCCCCTTGGCGGCTTCCACCACAGAAAACCGTGAAGGCAGTCTAGCAGGGGCTCTGAGGAATGTGTGAATGAACATGCATAAAGTGCTAGGCAAAGTGTGATTAAAAAAAAAAAGAACCCAGGCTGAGATGAGTGGATTGCCTGAGCTCGCGGGTTTGAGACCCGCCTGGGCAACTTGGCAAGGTCTTATCTCTACAATAAATCAAAAATTAGCTGGGTGTGGTAGTGCGCGCCTGTAGTTCCTGCTACTTGGAAGGCTGAGGCGGAAGGATCGCCGGAGCCCAGCAGGTCGAGGCTGCGGTGGCTGGGAGTGGCCACTGCGCTCCAGTCTGGGCGACAGAATGAGACTCCAACTCAAAAAAAAAAAAAAAAAAAAGAACCCCTGTTGTTGTCATTATTACAATTATTTTAAGCTAGTCACAGTGATGTCTGTAACCCTTACTGAGGCTGCAGATTTCCAGGGTTCTTGAGGGCCGGTCAGACATCTAAGTCAGTGGTCCTCAACCTTTTTGGTGCCAGGGATTGGTCGTTTTGGGTTTCAAACACACTACATTTATTAATCTATTATTATTACATTGTAAGATATAATGAAATAATTGACTATACAACTCACCGTAATGCAGAATCAGTGGGAGCCCTGAGCTTGTTTTCTTGCCACTAGATGGTCCCATCTGGGAGTGATAAGAGACAGTGCTAGCATCATCGCCTCAGTTCCACCTCAGACCATCAGGCATTAGACTCTCATAAGGAGCAGCAACCTAGATCCCTGGCATGTGCAGTTCACAATAGGGTTCCGGCTCCTATGAGACTCTAATGCCGCAGTTGATCTGACAGGGAAATGTCAGGAGCAAATGCCAGCAAGGGGAGTGGCTGTAAAAACAGATGCAACTTTGCTGGCTTACTCTGCTCACCTCCTACTGTGTGGCCAGTTCCCAACAGGCCACAGACAGGTACAGGTCCATGATCTGGGGGTTGGAGACCCCTGGACTAATTCATCCCCAGCCTGGAGCTCTCTGGGGCCACCAGGTACTTAGGGGGTGAATTGGGCTAAATGGGACTGGGCGAGTAGACAGCCCCGGGGGCCTAGTGGTGGCAGAAATTCTGATTTCTCAGGAAAAGCTGGAAATATAGATTTTTGGTCAAGTTTCCTGAATGTTAAGCATTGGCTGAATTTAACAACAATAACGCTATAAGGACCAACCACAGAGACGAAACCAAGACAGACTGACTTGTCCAGAATTGGGATTCCAACGTCTGTCCTCCCAAACTGGTGCTCTTTCCACTTAATCCAGCTCCCACCTTCATCTCACGAACCCTCCCCACCTGCCCTTCTGGTGCAGTCCCTAAGGACCTCCCTCCCAGCCTGTCCCAGGCTGGGGCCATGCGGGATTGGGACGGTGATCCGGGCCCCTGCCCAGTCGCCATCCCCTTCCTGGCAGGACCCGGACGCTGTCAACAGGTGGGGGAGGTCAGGCCTCCAGCCTCACTGAGCAGCGAGGGGAGACAGCCCTGGGGCGGGCGCGCAGGGCCCGGAGGAAGGAGGTGGGTCGGGTGTGAGGAAGGAGGCGTGGGGAGGGCGGGGCCCCGGCCTCGCCCGGCCTCTCCCCGCGCCGACCTCAGGATCCGGAGGCTGAAACAAGCCGTTGTTCGCACCCGCCCTCTGACCTGCCACCCTGGACATTGTTTTCCATTCGCCCGGGGCGCGGGTGGGAGGCGAGGAACGCCGGGGTTTTGGAGCCTGGCTGCGCGCCAGACCCGTGGCCTTCGGCCCTAGGGCTCCCCAGCGGGAGGAGAGAACGCGGGGGTCCCAGACGCTGCTCCGGCCCTCCCGCCTCCAGCGCCGCCATGGGCTCGCGCAGCTCCCACGCCGCGGTCATTCCCGACGTGGACACCATTCGGCGGGAGACCGGCTGTGAGTGCGCCCCGCCCCGCCGGTCGGGGAGGGGGCGCGGGCGGACCCCGGCGTCCGGGGGCTGGGAGGTGGCTCGGCGCCGCGTGGGGGTTCTCCGGGAAGGGACTGGGCTGACGGATGGGCGAACTCTCAAGTCCTGGGGAGACCAAGACGGGGGAGTGTCCGGGGTCACTGGGTTGGGGGCCAGACTGATCCAGTCACCCGGGTATCCTCGAACCCGGATCGACGCTGAAGGCAGAGCTGACCGCCGGTGCAGGATTGCCTTTTGTCTTTGGCTTTCTGGGAGCCGCCCGGGTCTCGAACCTGGCGCTCCACTGTGTGGCGTCACTCCCCCGGCACCCCCGCCATTTCCGCCCCCGGCTCCCGGGATGGTCATCCCCTCCAGCAACGTCTCCCCTAACCCCCAATCCCCAGCGGCCCCGGGGGCTCCGGAGTCGAGCGTCCTGGGAGGCGTCACCTTCTGCCTTCTTTCCGCAGTCTCTCAGGCCAGTCTGCTCCGCCTGCACCACCGGTTCCGCGCCCTGGACAGGGATAAGAAGGGCTATCTGAGGTAGGGAGAGCTGACCCTGGTGACCTCTTGCCTCTGTCTCTCTGGCCCCATTTTCCTCTTTGACCCTCCATCTGCCAACTTTGCTTTACTCCTTTTGAATTTGACTTTGCAGCCGCATGGATCTCCAGCAGATTGGGGCCCTGGCCGTGAATCCTCTGGGGGACTGCATTATAGACAGCTTTTTCCCCAGCAGAAGTCAGCGATTGGATTTCTCAGGCTTTGTCAGAGTTCTGGCTCATTTTCGACCAGTGGAAGAGGAGTCCCCCGGAATCAGAGACCCCAAACAACCTGAACCCCTCAACAGCAGAATGAACAAACTTCGCTGTAAGTTTGTAAGGCTCCCCCCCAAATGAGACCCCATATTTACCCACACCAGGAAGAGGCCTCAGGAGTCTCCCCACTCTCGTGAGCTTGTTGATAGCCTCCCTACTTCCCCAGGGTGACCTTCTGCTGGAAGAGAACCAGGGAAGACCCACCTTCCTTTCCCCTTCCCACTCTCTTCCCAGTTGCTTTTCAGCTCTATGACCTGGATGGAGATGGACTTATCTCCAGGCAAGAGATGCTCCAGGTTGGAAGAATGCAAGGGCAAGAGATGCGATGTGTGAAGGGCAGGATGGTTGGATGGAATGGTGTGGGGGATGGGGTGGGATGATTGGTGGTTGCAGGTGCTTGGGGTATGGGGTGGGAAATGGGAGTGGGTGGGGTTGGAGTGCGCGTTTTGTTGGGAGATGGGGTGGGGAGCCATTGGATATGAGGTTGGAAATAGACCAGTGATTCTCAGCTGGGGGCAGTTTCGCTCCCTGAGTGAACATTTGGCAATATCTGGAGATGCTTTGGTTGTCACACCTGCAGAGAGTGTGCTACTGGCACATAGTGGGTAGAGGTCAGGAATGTCACTATACATCACATGGTACAGAGGGCAGCCTCCCGCAACAAGGTGTTATCTGACCCCGAGTGTCCATAGTGCCAAGATTGTGAAACTTCGGAATAGATGGACTTGGGAGTAGGGGGTGGGGTAGAGAATGGTATGGAAGTTGGATGGAGATTGGGTTGCATGTTGGGATCATGGATTTGGACATGTTGTGGAAGCGAGTGTGGGGTAGTGAGGGATAGACGGGACCCGGGAAGGTCAAGCAGTGGTGGGAGATTATTAGAGGACTTGGTGGGAAGTGATTAGGGTGGGGTGAAAAATGAAGAATCCATCTTTCGATGAACTGTGACATTAGTAATAACTTTTGGGGTGAGGTGGGCAAGGTTTTGGGAGTGGGGGAGTAGCCTTTATGACCCCTCTTTATGGCTGTCTCTTCCCTGGCCTCCCAGGTTCTCCGGCTGATGGTTGGGGTTCAGGTGACAGAAGAACAGCTGGAGAGCATTGCTGACCGCACTGTGCAAGAGGCTGATGAAGATGGGGATGGGGCTGTGTCCTTCCTGGAGTTCACCAAGGTCAGGATACACTTAGGTCAGGATTGGGAGTTGGGATCAGAAGTCCCTGGGACAGATGGACTTGGGAAATGATGCCCAAAGGAGGAAGGCAGAAAGACAGGGATTCTTGGGGGGAATGATAGGGCCTCTGGGCTGAGTAGAACCCTGGGGGAGGTGGTAGGGAGCATAAAGACTGGCATTAAAGCCTCTTGACTAGCACCTGTTTCCCTCAGTCCTTAGAGAAGATGAACATCGAGCAAAAAATGAGCATCCGGATCCTGAAGTGACTTTCTTTGTGCCTTGGCTGGTCATGTAGACCAGCATCTGCGTGGAATTCGTCCTCAATCTCCATGGAGGCAGAGCCCCAATACACTGTATTCTTACTTCTAAACTGAACTCTGTTTAGGGACAAAGAAAGCTGGAAGGGTATGTACTAAAGTCTAGCTCATTTGATCTCAGATCTGTGAATCAGCCAGTAATCTTTTGGTTGCACATGACTGAAAACCCAACTTAACGTGACTTAAGAGAAACGAGCTTATGTAATTAAAAAATCTGTAAGTATCTGCCTTTAGACACAGCTGGCTCCAAGGGCACAAGTATTGTTATCTGGACTCAGTTATTCCCTATTCTCAGCTCAGCTTTCTTCTGCATTAGCTTTATCCTAGGAGGGTTCTTTCCTCATGGTGGAGAATAGGCACTATCAGCTCCAGGCTTCTATTCTGCCAGCTTAGTAACCCAGTGGGAAAACATTTTCTTCCCATAATTCCAAGCAGGGTCGTTGGTCCATCTGGGTCTCATCTCTATCTTTAGGGGAATGGAACACTCTAATTGGCTAAGCTTGTGTCCTGTGCTAATTCCCAGAGCCAGGAATTAAGGTCTAAGGACTAAGAAGTGGTTGAGCAAAGGAAAATGAGGTACAGTGATCAGAAGAAGAGGGGTGTTCATTAGTGTCTGGGTGACCACACAGAAGTCTGGTCTCTTAAATGGGTTTTCACTGATTCCATGAGTGCGTGCCAGTGTGATGGAAGTTGGTGGGGTGGGGGAGAAATGATATAAAATAATAAACAATGCATACTCTTTCCCAGAGAGTGAAATTATTCAAGAGTTGGAGAGCAATCTTGTTTTCATGATCCGATGTTCAAACACTGATCTATCACCAAATAGTGTCAAGTCACATAAAACCATGAGATTCCATGTCCGCAGCAGAGTGTTCTGGCTGTACATGTGGGAGGTGCTGACACTGGCCTCCCCATTTCCCTTCCTTGAGGTGTGCTGGCATTGTCTTGAATCAACACGTGGGAACCAATTGTGCTCATACCTTCTCAACTCTGCTTTCAGTGATACCATGTTGATAGCTTGAAACTAGCTGTTGTAGGAATATTTACACCACAGACATTGGCAAACGCAATGGGTCAATCTTTTTTTTCCTCTAGGAGAGGCTGTTCGGTATTCATCATTACTTACATACCAATGGCTTCTTTCTACAAACACCTGTGAAACTCTGCTCGAGGGCTTTCCTTGGCATAGGCATGTACTGCACCTGTGTGAAGGGCCTGTTGGAAGTGCCAGGGCGTTAATGACCTTGGGATTAGCTCTTAACTAATGACAGATGGATATTGGTGGACAAATACCCAGTTACTTTACCCCTTTGGCGGGACAATTTAGAGACATGTTCTTAATTCTCGTAGAAATTTCCAGAAGACTTGAGCCCAGTTGCCCTCAGTGTTAATTTGCTTGTTAATTAACTTGCTGGCTTCCTGTCCCTCCCGTCTTGCTTGCCCACTTCTCTATTGGTGCTTCCTGGATCACTTCACAAATAAATAACGTACTCTCAAATCTCGGGATGCTTCTGGAAAAACCCAACCTATAAGAGGTACCAGACCTTCTAGAACAGAAGCTCACACTCATCCATGGTTGTAGGTAACTCAGTGGACACTTGGAGGAAGCACTGCGTTGAAGGACTATACAACTCCTGACATTTTCTAATTTTAGGGAGCTTGGGGTCATGTAAAGACTATGCACCTTTGGGGTCCAAGAACCTGGAACTAGCTGAGGTGGTGTTTTAACCACATTTCAACTTTTATGCTTCGATTGTGGTATGATTCTAACAGATTCTCTCATAGTTGAGTGGGTGAGGAGAGCCAATAAGGGGATATTTGAGTCCCTAAGGAATTTTGTGATATTTTTGGTCAGGATTGCCACACGAACAAGGATATTCTGATTGAGGGAGGTTTGTTTAGTCTTTGGCCCCAATTAAAAGAGGAAGGGAACTAAAACTCGCTGAGTAGCCATATTTTTCAGGCACTGTTAGGGAAGATTTATATATATAGAAATAGGGGAACAAGCAGGGAGGAAGGAGAGGGAAGGGAAGAGAGAGGGAGGGAGGGAGAGAAGGAGAGAAGAAAGGAGGGAGAGAGAGAAGGAGAGAGAGTCTTTATAGCTGGTTTTTCTCCCGTTATAGTTTCTCAATTTTCCTGTTTAATTTAGAAGTTCAGGTTGGGTGCAGTGGCTCACATCTGTAATTCCAACACTTTGGGAGGCTGAGGTGAGCGGATTGCTTGAAGTCAGGTGTTTGAGACCAGCCTGAGCAACAAGTAAGATCCTGTCTCTACATCAAAAACTTTAAAAAAAAGTTCAGACCCTTTGGCCCAATTTGGGAGCTCTTGAGTCTCAGGGGAAAATCTCACTCTGTTGCCCAGGCTGGGGTGTAGTGGCACCCTCATGGCCACCACAGCCTCTACCTGCTGGGCTCAGGTAATCCTTCCACCTCAGCCTTCCAAGTAGCTGTAACTACAGGCACACACCACCACACCCAGCTGGTTTTTGATTTATTGTAGAGATTAGGTCTCACCAAGTTGCCCAGCTGGTCTTGTACCCATGGATTCTGGCAATCTTCTCACCTCGGTCTCTCAAAGTGCTGGGATTATAGGCGTGAGCCTGCATGCCCGACTGAAATCTGTATTTTTAATAAGTCATTTTGACGTTAAAGGTTCAAGGACCAAACTCTTAGACACACTGACCTAAAGCTTCCGGCCAGGCTGCTAGTGACCGCTATCTATAAGAAGGTCTCCAACATCCACAAAGCACTGAGCATAAGCCCTGACTCATAGGCGCTCAAGAAAGTTCTCCATAAATTCATGCCCATACCTGCTCTGGGAACTCAGTAATCACTAGTGCTCCTGATAGAATGAGAGTTACTGGAAGCCCTGAGGGATCCCCAAAACTCCACTTGTTGTTCTGGTGGTTGGGGGAGCAGACTTCTCCTACCCTCCCTCAGCATACAAGGCACCTGATCCCACCCAAGCTCAGGATGTTGGAGACTTGTCATGCAGGTGAAGAGCAGGACTCCACCCTCTGCTGTCAAGTCTGACAGATACCTGTGGATCTGAGGGGCCTGACACCAGCAGGGAGCCCCTGTTCTGCGAGCAGCAGTTGACAACTTCCAGTAACTTGTTTGGCACCTTCATTATTGTTGCTTATTACCTGTACCTATGATGCGTATGATTATTTATTTTTTGTCTGTAAATGGGCTAATTTAAAGTTTGTGTATTTGAGTTTATAAAAGAAATTGCATGTCACTCCTATAAATTAAAAACCAGCATCAATTTCTGTAAATAAAATAACTACAGATATAGTACAAAGAAACAAAGAAGGTATTTCAAAAAAGGGTACAGTCTAGTGCTCCTAGGATACACACCTCCCCAGGATGTTATTGTACTGAATGCTGAAGGCAATTGTAGCACAAAGATATTTGAAGCCGGGCTCGGTGGCTCAGCCTGTAATCCCGTGCCTTTGGGAGGCTGAGGTGAGTGGATTGCCTGAGCTCGCGGGTTTGAGACTCGCCTGGGCAACTTGGCGAGACCTCATCTCTACAATAAATCAAAAATTAACTGGGCATGATAGCGCGTACCTGTAGTTCCAGCTACTTGGAAGGCTGAGGAAGGATCGCCGGAGCCCAGCAGGTTGAGGCTGCAGTGGCCGGGAGCGTGCCACTGTACTCCAGTCTGGGTGACAGAGTGAGACTCCAACTCAAAAAAAAAAGAAAAAAAAGATATTTGAATATCTATGCGTGGAAAAGGTACCGTATGGTATTATGGCTGGGTGCATTTGCTCATGCCTTAAACCAGCACTTTGGGAGACTGAGGTGGGAAAATTGCTTGAGCCCAGGAGTTCAAGATCAGCCTGGGCAACATAGCAAGACCTCACCTCTACAAAAAACCATACAAATTAGGTGAAGTGGTGTGCGCCTGTAGTCTGAGCTACTTGGGAGACTGAGGCAGAAGGCTTGAGCACAGGAGATCAAGGTTGTGGTAAGCCATGATTGTGCCACTGCACTACAACCTCAGTGACAGAGTGAGACTTCAACTCAAACAAACAAACAAACACTAACACACACACACACAAAGAAATAACTGCTTGAAGTGATGGATATGCTAATTATTCTCATTTGAGCATTACACATTGTATACATGTATCAAAATGTCACACTATACCTCATAAATATGTACAGTTATTATGTGTTAATTTAAAAAAATAGTATGACCGGGTGCTGTGGCTCAAGCCTGTAATCCCAGCACTTTGGGAGGCCGAGGTGAGAGGATTGCCTGAACTCACAGGTTCGAGAACAGTCTGGGCAACTTGGCGAGACCTCGTCTCTACAATAAATCAAAAAATTAACCAGGTGCGGTAGTGTATCTGTAGTTCAGCTACTTGGAAGGCTGAGGTGGAAGGATTGCCTGAGCCAGCAGGTTGATGCTGGGGTAACTGTGAGCGTACTACTGCACTCCCGCCTAGGTGACAGAGTGAGACTCCAACTAAAAAAAAAAAAAAAATTACATTTTTTAAAGGGGAGAGATTAACAAGTATTAAAGAGTTTTGAAAGTCATACTTGACTCAAGCAGAGACTTCTATTTGATGAACTGAAGAATGGGAAAAAAGAATTGAGAAGGAAACAAGTTTTTCATGGTGTAATTCAGGGTTATTGAAGGCTGTGTTGTTCCTAAACATCTTGTGTACATAAATGGTGTTTCTCATACATTGAAAACTGTTGGCTAGGAGAAAATATGAGGAAATAAACCTGAGTTGAGCCTGCTTCCTGCAGGGACCTTTTGGAAGCAGCCATTGGTGAGCTGGACATCCTGAACCTCAGGCTGGCCTCTGGTCAGGTTTGTTTTGCAGAGGTTGGCCATGGTATTGCAAGCCACTCACCGGGTCAGGTCCAAGGATAAGTAGCAGGGTATTATGGCAGATGCTTTCTAGAGTTGGGAATGTTAAAAGCAACAGCCCTCTGTTGACATTTACCTGATAGGCCTTATGAGCTTGGAGACAGGGCTGATGAACTTGCCACTTGCAGGGCTAGGGTGACTGAGTCCCCAGGGAAGAAGCTGGCTGCAGCTCTAGTCTCAGTGCTTGCAGTCCTCCTTTGAGAGGAATGGGATGGGCACTGCAGCAGTCCTAGTTTGTTCTGGAATCTGTTTCTAAAACTGGGGCTGCTGGGAAGGACTTGGCTGCCCTGGAATTTTTTAGAGAAATCCATCTATGTGTCCAGAAGAGGAGATGGGAGTT
Source organism: Carlito syrichta (assembly GCF_000164805.1). Lineage (NCBI taxonomy): Eukaryota > Metazoa > Chordata > Mammalia > Primates > Tarsiidae > Carlito > Carlito syrichta. The sequence continues at coordinate 232,431 of NW_007245981.1, forward strand.
CCAAAGGAAGTATCTCTCCTTGCCAGGAAATGGAACCCGAGACAGGGTGGGTAGGGAGAATTGGGAAGAGGAACAGATACAGTCATGCATTGCTTAATGACTGGGATATGAGATGTGTCATTGAGTGATTATGTTGTTGTGTAAACATCATAGAGTGCATTTACACCAACTTCAGTGTACACACCTACTACACACCTAGGCTTTAGGTGGTACAGTCTAGTGCTCCTAGGGTACACACCTCCCAGGATGTTACTGTACTGAGTGCTAAAGGCAATTTTAACACAAAGGTAAATATTTGAATATCTAAGTGTGGAAAAGGTACCATATGGTATTATAGTCTTTTTTTTTTTTTTTTGAGTTGGAGTCTCACTCAGTCGCCCAGGCTGGAATGCAGTGGCACACTCATGACCACCCCAGCGTCGACCCGCTAGGCTCCAGCGATCCTTCCACCTCAGCCTTCCAAGTAGCTGGAACTACAGATGCACACTACCACGCCCGGCTAATTTTTAAAATTTATTTATTGGCGAGATGAGGTTTTGCCACATTGCCCGGGCTGCTCTCGAACCCTTGGGCTCAGGCAATTCACTCGCCTTGGCCTCCCAAAGTGCTGGGATTTATAGGCTGAGCCACTGAGCCTGGCCTTGGTATTATAATCTTATGGAACCACCGACATGGATATGGTCTGCCTCTGACCAAAATGTCATTATGCAGTGCATGACTGTAGAGGGACATAGGTAGTGGCATTGTGCAGACTTAGTCATGCTGCAGTTGCTTCTTTCTAATCAGGAAAAGAGTTAAAGATTCTGACCTAGTTTCCAGCCCCACCTAACACTGATAAAACTTTTGGTGTTTAAGAGGCAACAAACAGACTTGAATCCTGATAGACATTACCTTGATTTAGTAAAAATAGCTTGGAGCCCTTTTATGCCTGGGATTGAATCTGGGCCCTTCTGATTGTCAGCAGGTAGCCGTCAAACCTTGGGTAAGTCACGTCACCCCTAAGTGCCTTCGCTTCTCCTATCTGTGAAAATACCCTGCAGAGTTGTGTCCTGTCCTTTCTCTATCCTCCTCCCCCTCAAACCTGCTTTATTTTAGCTGAGGCCCTTGGCCTCACCTGTAAGCCTGGACTCTGACCTGTATCCATCAAGATTCTTTCGGTTGTTAAGTGGCTTATAAAATAATGGAAATTTATTGGTTCATATAACTGAAAGTCCAAAGGTAGACTAGGCAAAGGTGAGTCTCAAGGGCTCAAAGACATTATCAGAAGTTAGTTTTTCGTTTCTCAACTCTGCTGCCCTCTATGTTGGTTTTATTCTTAAACAGTAACCCTAATAAAAAGAGAGGCTTTCTTTTTCAGGAATTCTGTCAGAAGTCCGAGAACTAAACCTTGCTGACTCATCCACTTTTGCCATGTAAATGCAATGCTCTTACCTGGGTACAGATAACAGGGACTAAACAGTTGCATACTATTTCACCTGACTAATTTTCGTGTTTTGTTTTGTTTTGTTTTTTTGGAGAGTCGAGGTCTTGCTATGTTGCGAAGGCTGATCTAGACCTTCTGGGCTTAAGCAATCCTCCTACCTTGACCTCCCAAAGTGCTGAGATTACAGGTGTGAGCAACTGCACCTGGCCAGAATACCCTTTTTTGAAATATATTTTTTGTGGCTGAGCACAGTGGCTCAAGCCTGTAATCCCAGCTCTTTGGGAGGCCGAGGTGAGAGGATTGCTTGAGCGCAGGGGTGGGAGACCAGCCGGGGCAACATAGCAAGATCATTAATACATCTCTGCAATAAAAAAAAAAAAAATAAGCCAGGCGTAGTAGTGCACACTTGTAGTTCTAGCTACTTGGAAGACTGAGGCAGAAGGATCGCCTGAGCCCAGCGGGTCCAGGCTGCAGTGGCTGTGAACGTGCAATATTTTTTGTTTCTTTGAATGTACTATAATTATAGTTATTTTATTTTGATGTTGATTTTTAATTTATAGGAATAACATACAATTTCTTTTACAAACTCTGATGAGCCAGACCTGTACACATGCTCATCCCAGAATGAGAGATTGCAGTTTATCCCCCTTGAACCAAATGCATGTATGTATGTGTTGTAAGTGTTGATTTCCTAAAGAAATATCAGAATCCCGTTACCAGAAGAAGGGGGCAAAGTTAAGAGATAGCCATATACTAGTTAGTTTGCTGTCAACCATAAATAACAGAATAACCAACTAACAGTGGCTTAAACAATTAAGACAGTTGTCTCACACTGTAAGATATCTTTGGTGGCAGACAGTCCTAGAGTTACTGAGTGGCTCAACAATATTATGAAGAATCTAAGATCTTTTATTCTTCGATTCCTCAGTATGTTGGCTTTTAATTCTCAGTTTTGTGGACTCAGTTACAAGATGGCTGCCATAGCTGTAGCCATCACATCCTCACAGGAACAGTGTCTACACAGGCTCCCAGAGAGAGTGTCCTAAGAAATGGGAAGTGGAAGGTGACAGTCTCTGAAAGCCTGGGCCTGGAAATTGGCACAGTATCACTTCTACCACAATGTTTTGGGACAAGAGAGTCCTAGAAACCACAGAGGAGGGAATAGAGATGCAATCTCTGGATGAGAGGAGTATGGTCATCTTTAATCGGCCACTTGTTGCCACAGGTGGGGATGCATAATCTTGCAGGGAAGGAAAGTAAGCATTTAAAAAACGAACAAGCAGGGTCTTATTCTACCAGTTAACATTTATCATCGAACCAAAATAATTAAAATGGTTGGTTTGGGATGCCGGTAAAGTAGTAGACGAGTCTGTGTAGACTGCTTTATGAATTGATTTTCCTCGTACATAATGCAAAGCACTGAATAGATAGATGTAAAAATGGTTTATATATAAATAATGTAAATTGCCTAATAAACTATTGCACTATTAAAAAATAAAATAATTGAGATACTGCTCCAAGTAGCTCAATGGAACAAAAAAGAGAAAAATATACATGCATATTGTATTTAAAAATATATAAGGCCAGGTGCAGTGGTGCAAGACGGTAATCCCAGCTCCTTGGAAGGCTGAGGTGAGGGGATTACCTGAGTCTAGGGGTTCGAGATTGACCTGGGCAAACTCGTGAGCCCTCATCTCTACAATAAATAAAAAAATTAGTCAGATGTGATGGCTCATGCCTGTAGTTCCAGCTACTTGGAAGGTTGAGGTGGAAGGATCGCCTGAGCCTGGCAGGTCGAGGCTGTGGGGGCCATGAGCCACTGCACTCCAGCCTAGGCGACAGAATGAGACTCCAGCTCAAAACAATACACACACACACACACACACACACACACATATGTATGTATATACACACACATATATCACATGCATATATATCTAATATTATATATTCAAATATTAGACTTCTAAATCATCTTATAAAATGAAGTGGTAAATAGTTCAGAAAGAGGGTATAAGTTATTATTAATGTAAACTTGAGATGCAGAGGTTTTCCTAGGAAGAATCATCAGGGAAAATATTAATATTGTTAACTCTATAAAAAATTAAAAAGTGCACATGCAAAGGACAAACTGGAGAATTATTTGTATTATGCATATGAGACAAGGGGTTACAATATTTCACATATACATAGCTTTCAAGTAGAAAAAGATGACCATCATACAGCCAACAGTATAAACAAGACATTAAAAAAAGAAATATAAATGTTCAAAAGCTTATAAAAATGTTCAACACCAGTGTTGATTAAATTCCAAATAAAACCATGGTTCTTGTAGTAGTATGATAAATGTTCAGAATCCATTTATGAGTGAGAACATGTTCTTTGTTTCTGTGACAGATCACTGAGTATGGTAGACTCTAAATCCATCCAAGTTGTTGCAAAATCCATATGTTTGTCCTTCTTTATGGCTGCGTAATATTCCATTGTGTTACAAGAAAGGAATTGGCAGCAGCAGGACATTGCTAAAGGAGGGGTGGGGGGACATAATGTCAATAAGAGTACCTGATCCCAAACCAGGTGAAGTGAGGTGTCGGTGACCAGCACTGACCAAGGGTGGGTTAGGACCCGCACCGGAGAATCAGGAGACGGCGAGAAGACCACTCGGAGGCAGTTCTTCTGGGAACAGTCTGATCAGGACTGGAGCCGATTTTATTCAAACCTTTTCCAACTTATATACCAATTTCTATACCCTCCAGCAGTGTGATAATTATTTACTGGGGGCGTACAAATTCCATGATGTATATTGCGGTTTACAAATTATGCATCACAAGACCATCACGAGACTTGCAAGTTCCAAGCAGACAATTCAAACTCCATGATGCCTGATGTGCTTCACAAAACTCACATCAAGGTCACAGGTGCACAATTTCAATTGTTCAAAATGTCTTTCATAGTGTTCAATAAATCATTCATATTATACTCTTTGTTCTAAACCCTGATTAATACAAAAAAAACTTTTCTGAGTTAACTCTAGGTTCAATTCAAGTTCACTGACTCCAAATATTTTTAACGATTAATATTATCAACTTAACACTATACTATAATCTATAAGTTTACTTAAATGACTTAGCTGTTAGTTATACTATTATCCTATTACGATTTAATGTAATGCCTTATAACTCAGG
>NW_007245981.1:237615-249182 GCF_000164805.1 Carlito syrichta
CTTCCAGATGGGCCTTTATAGGCCTCAGCCATGTAGCTATAGATGTTGGCTCCCAACAGTGAGGACCAATGGGAGGCCCAAACTTCACTTGTACGATGACCACTTACGTACCTAATCCTGAATTGTACCCCACATCTTTAAAATTAAAAAAAAAAAATATAAAAACCATGATTCAAAAGCCCTAAGCATGGGCACATTCTTTGTCCCAGCTCCCCATTTGTAGGAATTTATCATAAGTAAATAATTAAGAATGTGCAAAAAGATTGACCTATCAGATTGTTCACTTAAGTATTGTTTATAATAAAGTGAACTATTGGAGCCAACCGACTGTGTGCCGATGTGGGCGGGGCAACTCTGGGTTTCTCTCCTGCCAATCCTGCCTCCAAGCCATTTTGTCTTTCATGGATGTTACTCCTGATAAACCTCTGTATTCTGATACTATCTCAATGTCTACTTCCCAGAGAATCCGAATAACACACTGCCTTTGAGTTCAGTTGGAGTTTGATCACAGAAACAGAACCACTATGACTGACACACAGCAAGGAAGTTATGGACAGGAGACTTGATGGAATGTGGGAGCAGATCATCAGTTTATGGAAGGTGGTGGCTCTTCTGGATCTGATGTTAGACTTGAAGTCAGCAGTTGAGAAGGGAAAATGCACATGAAGCGGGGGATGGAAAGATAGATAGGAACCTGTGAAGACAATGCGGGACAACATGCCTGTCACAGGATTTGGAGAAGCTGAAGGAGGTCTGGAGGAGCTGGAGGGGCCGTAGACCTGGGTGATGCCCCACACCCACAAGGTGAACCAGCAGTTCAGATGCAAATGGTGTGAGTGGCATGGATGCTACACACCCACCATCAGAGCACAGAAATGGCAGCTCCTTTGCTTCCTTGTGCCACACTTTGCATATGTTTTTCTTGTGACCAATCAGAACAGATGATAGGGAAGGGATTTCTTGGAAATGTAGCTTCATCTTGTCCTACTTTAAACAAAATGAAGCCACCACGATGAAATTGTTTGGAAGAAAATGATATATTCATAAATGAAATGTTATTCAGTCATTTAAAATAATGTTGTAGTTGAGTGTTTATTTCCATTAAAAAAACAACAATATGGGGCCAGATGCAGAAGCTTACACCTGTAATCCCAACACTTTGGCAGGCCAAGGCAGGAGGATTGCTTCAGGTCAGGAGTTTGAGACCAGCCTCCGTAACATAGGAAGACCCTGTCTCTACAAAGAAGAAAAAAGAAAAAGAAAAAATTAGCTTGGTGTGGTGGTCCATGCCTGTAGTCCCAGCTACTCGGGAGACTGAGGCAGAAAGACCATCTGAGTCAAGGAAGTGGAGACTACAGTGAGCTATGCATGCACTACTGAACTCCAGCCTAGGCCCAGTCTAAAAAATACAATTAAAAAACCAACAACAGTGTATACAGCATGATCCCATTTGTAAAAATTGTATGTAAAATATTTTAAAAGTGTTTCTGGGTGGCTCATGCCTATAATCCCAGTACTTTGGGAGATTGAGGCAGGAAGATTGCTTGAGCCCAGAAGTTCAAGACCAGCCTGGGCAACATAGTGTGACGTCTCTACAAAAAAAATTTTAAAAATTAGCCGGGCTCGGTGGCTCAGCCTGTAATCCCGTGCCTTTGGGAGGCTGAGGTGAGTGGATTGCCTGAGCCTGTGTGTTCGAGACCTGCCTGGATGGGCGAGATCTCATCTCTACAATAAATCAAAAAATTAGCCGGGCGTGGTAGCGCGCACCTGTAGTTCCAGCTACTTGGAAGGCTGAGGCGGAAGGATCGCCGGAGCCCAGCAGGTTGAGGCTGCGATGGCCAGGAGCGGCCACTGCACTCCAGTCTGGGCGACAGAGTGAGACTCCAACTCAAAAAAAAAATTAGCTAGGCATGGTGGCACATGCTTATAGTCACAACTATTCAGGAGGCTAAGGTGAGAGGCTGACTTTGGAATAGCCAATGATATATGCAAAATAATTGCAATAGCTTGCTTGACATAAGCAACTCCATTTTGTTAAAATCCTCCATGTTAGCTGTCTGCCTGACCTAAAAATAACCCCTCCAGTATGTATATGTGATTGTTATAATGTTCCCATGACCACAGACCCACAGCCTTGTTCCCCTGAGTTGTTCACACTGACCGTTCTTGCTAACCGTTTGAAAACTCCCTATCCACAAGTTCCTTGTAATTGTATGCCTTGTTAACTGAAATCCAAGAGATTGTTCCTTTTGTTTTTAGTTCCTTGTACACTTACCCGCCGCTATGTAGCCCACTTGTGGATTTGACCTTTGTAAGCTTCTTGCTGATTTCACTCAGTGTCTAGAGCTTTCTTGGTGTGACCTACTCTTGACTGCGTACTATTAAAGGACTCAAAATTCGAACCCGGTGTGCTGGTGATTCTCCTTTCTCGCGGTGCAGCTATAACATTTGGAGGACCCAGCAAGACTTGTCGCCAAACTTGGGAGGTGGCCTTGCTCCAGCTCTCCCTGGCTCAGTGAAGAAGTTACAGCGGTGGTGCCCCCTGAATCATTCCAGGGCCCATAACCTCTCATCTGACTCGGAGGGAGAAGGAGCAACCGCTTCTGCCACCTAAAACATTTCTGAGTTCAATTGTGTTCTCCTAGGAGGTAAGAATTTGTTCTGTTTTCTGGTAAGAATCTGTTTTGTTCTGTTTGTGGCCACAATTCTATTTAAGGAAGTCATGGCCTTACGAGGTCACCCTTCACACACTATTCATTAAGCCAAGACATTGGCTGAATAGAGTCCTCTGTTTTCTGCCCTGAGGTTGTTCTAGGGATCCGTAACTCTTCTGACTTGTTCTGGACACACCCTAGTCTGTCATTATGTTTTAACTGGGTATCTTAACCGTTTGCTTGTTGTTTGTTTTAGGTTCACAGAATTCACGACCTGTCAGTCCTCTGGACTGTATATTGAAAAATTTCTCTGTTGTATTTGCTGAAGGCTACAGTGTCTGCCTTTCAAAAGGTGGGCTCCAGACCCTCTACAAAATAGATTGGTCTGCATTTAATGTTGGTTAACCCTCTATAGGGTCCTTGAATGTTCATGTTACTAGGTCTGTTTGGAAGGTCATCACTGGGACTGCTGGTCACCTAGATCAGCTTCCCTATATTGACCAATGGTTAAATTTAGTCTAAAACCCCCCTCCATGGTTAAAAATATGTTCTCTTGAAACTCGGGACCCTCTCCGTAAATGACACTATATGGAGACAGAGCTTCTAACTTGAAGACAACAGGGTGCTATATACGAAGGCATCTGGCTAACTCCTCAAGAAAAACTTATTTTACCTGTTTCTCAAGAGAATAAAATCTTGCTAAAATCCAATCCATAGGTTTTAACATCCATGGTAAAATCAATCATGTGCACTCATCATCCCACCTGGAATGATTGCCAGCAGCTCCTTTTATCCCTATATACTTCTGAAAAGCCAGAATGCATTAGAGCTGAGGCTAAAAAGTCTGTCCTGGCCTCAGCAGCTGGAACAAAGGAAAAAAATCAGGAAATGTTAGAGGAGGTTTTTCCCTCCTCTTGCCTAGTTTGGGACTCTAACACTTTGGCAGGGCCTAGAACATTAAAAATTTATCACTGGACCTCTATTAGCTGGTTTGAAGGGAGCAGCCCAAAAGTCTAATAATCTTTCCAAAACTACTGAGATTATTCAGGGTCCCAAGGAGTCACCAGGGACATTTCTTGAATGTCTTCAGGAGACATTCCATACCTATACCCAGTTTGATCCCTCGGCACCCGAGAATGCTCAGGCTAGCAATTTGACTTTTGTGGTTCAGGTGGCTCCTGACATCTGGAGAAAGTTACAGAGGCTTAAAGGTTTCACAGGAATAAACATTTCTCAACTGCTTGAGGTAGCTCAGAAGATTTTTAATAACCAAAATGCTGAGAAACAGAAACAGGAAGACAAGAAAATGGACAGAGCAACAAATGGCAAACAAAAGTATTAGTTGCTGCCATTCAGGCCTCCCAACCTGGCTCGAGGCCAGCACATAAAACAAAAAGAGAGATGGCAATGGGGCAGATTGGTCTATGAGACCTCTGCAAAAGAGAACACAAAAAGACAGGCTCTCTCCCTGGGGACTGCAGATCCTATTGTTGGCAGCCTGCTCTTCATATGGAACTCGACCATTGACACTGCTGAAGCATCACAGCAGTCCAGGCAGCCACTGCAGCCGCCGCCGCCACCGCAGCAGCCATTGCACATCGCACCACCCATGCCTGAAGTGATCCACGCCTTCAGACCTGCAAAAAGATCTGTTGAGATTGCTGCTGTCACTACTGCCACTGTGATATCCTGCCAGGCTGTGGGTCTCCTCCCGTGTGCCTTGAGGCAGTGGCTCCCATTTCCAACTTCTTTCCGGCTCCCTCCCCTGTGGGGTGAGCAGCTGAGACAGCACCACCTGCTGGTGATTCAAGGTAACAACACTGAAAGGGGAAAAACAAGCTTGATTAAATAAGCACAGGCCAGATCTGAGTGGTGAACTGGACAGTGGTGAACTGAGTGGTGATCTGAACTGCTCTTCACAGCAGGCCAGGGGCAACTGGCCCTAACTGTGAACAGATTTACCAGCCTGAAAAGACAGCTAGAAATCAGAGCTGAAAGGACATTGGAATTAAATGAAAAGTCTCAGAGTATGCTTGATTGGTTCTGTTAGTTTACTGACTTGATTCTATTCCTTTTTTTCCCCTTCTTTTCTTTTCTTCTCTCTGTAAACCATTTCTTTGTATAGAGGAATAGCACACCAATAAGGAGATTGGTTAGCTTGTATGTTAGCATCATTTTATATTTTAGTTTTTTTTGGTATGGGAGTTGGTTAGTTTGTAGCCATGGTCTATTGTCTCTCTCTCCATTTGTTGGTACACTCATCTGTTTTCCCCCTTAATCCTCTCTCTCTCTCCACCCCCCTCTTCCCTCACTGTCTGCTCCATTCTCTTCCCTCTGTTAACCTCATTTTATTTCAGGGAGTAAACCTACAACCCCACTGCATGGACAGATTCCAAGGCAGTGGGAAGTGGGTTTCAGAGTATCCATACACCTGTTGGCGGATACCAGGACCTGCAGAAAGATTTGGAATCACAGCTCCCCTCTAAGGAAATCTCAAAACTGCAAAAAGGACCAACCCCAACCTACAGTGCAACTCCAGAATTGAACAAAGTAAGAGGATATACATAAAGAAAAATAGGAGATTGAACAAACAGAAATAAAAGCAACCCCTCCACCCCTGAATAGCAAAATTAAAGAAGACAGTGACATGGAGGGAAGGAAAAAGTAGGAAGGAAAAAACTACAGAAATGAAGAAAAACCTAAAGAAGAACATAGGTCTCACACAGACCCCTGGGAGGCCAGACACTGAGAAACAGACTTCAGAAGACAAACAATGAAGAGCCCCCAGAATGACTGATCACATGCAACAAACCCAGACATCAAGACATTAATAGAGAGAATAAAAGAATTGAGGAGAGACAAGAGGAAAATAGGAAGGAGCTGATGACAGAAATAACAGCAGTAAAGAATACTGTGATGAAAATAAATAACAAACTAATAAGCATGAAAAGCAAAATTACCCAAGCAGAAGAAAGAATCTCAGAACGTGAAGACGAAAACACAGAACTAACCCAAACTGTTAAAAATATAGAAAAGAAGCTTAAAAAGACAGAACAAAACCTTCAAGAGATGAATGATCACTTCAAGAGAAAAAACCTAAGAGTAATTTGCCTTCCTGAGGCAGAGAGAGAAACAGAGTCCACACTGGAACAAACATTTTATGAAATCGTTCAAGAAAACTTCCCTTATCTCATCAGTGACGAAAAAATTCAAACACAAGAGATTCAGAGAACCCCTGCAAGACAACAAATGAGAAGACCAACACCCAGACATATAATAATTCGCCTAAACAAAGTAGGTATAAAAGAATAAATCCTAAAGGGTGAAAGAGAAAAAAGTCTGACTACGTACCAGGAAAGACCAATTAGAATAGCAGCAGATTTATCTGCAGAAACCCTCCAGGCTAGGAGAGCTTGGAGACTTATCTTCAAAGTTCTAAAAGATAAACAATTTCAACCAAGAATAACCTACCCACCCAAGCTAAGCTTCATCAGTGAGGGAGAATTGAAATCTTTTCCAGACATCCAATCCCTAAGAACCTACACTTCCACCAGACCACCTCTACAAGAAACACTTAAGAAACTATTGAACACAGAAGAAAAGGAAAAAAGAATAACAACGTTCTTCACAAAAGTACAGGCAAAAGATTAAAAACACACATGAACCGACTCTAAAACCAAAAGAAAGACAACACACAAACAGGAAGAACAAGAACAACTTTGTAAGAACATTATGACAGGGATCAACTCTCACATTTCAATAATTAGCTTGAATGTGAATGAACTAAATGCACCATTTGAAAGACATAGAATGGCAAAATGGATAAAATGTCACCAGGCAACAATTTATTGCCTTCAAGAGACTCACCTCACTAGAAAGGACACTCACAGACTCTAAGAGGATGGGAAACAAATTTTCAGGTGAACAGAACACAAAAGAAAGGAGGAGTCGTGATCTTAATCTCAGACAAAATACCCTTTAAGCTATCAAAAATTAAAAAAGATACAGAAGGCTACTGTATAGTGATAAAAGGTTCAATCCATCAACAAGAAATATCCATCCTAAACATATATGCACCCAACATAGGAGCACTGACTTTCATAAAACAGCTTCTAGGTAAACTAAAAAAAGATTTTGACTCCAACACCATCAGAGTCGGGGAGTTCAATACCCCACTCACAACCCTAGACAGATCATCAGGACAAACAATCAGCAACGAAATTTGAAACCTCAATGTGAATCTTGACCAAATGAACTTAATTGATACCCATAGAACACTCCAACCAAAGGCCACAGAATATACATTCTACTCATCACCGCATGGAATGTACTCTAAGATCGACCACATACTTGGCTATAAATCAAGCATAAGCAAATTTAAAAGGACTGAAATTTTACCATGCACCTTCTCGGATCACAGTGGAATAAAAATAAACATTAACACCAACAAAGTACCCCCAAAGCCCACAAAAACATGGACACTAAACAGCATGATGCTAAACAATTTCTGGGTCAACAATGAAATCAAAACAGATATTAAAAGATACCTGGAAACAAATGAAAATGAAGAAACATCTTACCAAAATCTCTGGGATGCCATGAAGTAAGAGGGGGAATTTATATCCCTATAAACGCACATGAAGAAAATGGAAGGATCACAAATTAACAGCCTAACAAGCCACCTAAGGAAGCTGGAAAAGCAAGACCACCAAAACCCTAATTTCAGCAGAAGAATCCAGATCACCAAAATAAAAGAACAAATCCAGGACATAGAAGACAAAAAGATAAACAAAAAGTCAATGAAATAGAAAGCTGGTTCTTTGAAAGGATAAACAAGATCAATGATCCCCTAGTTAGACTGACCAAGAAAAAGAGATAAAAAGCCCAAATGAACACAATCAGAAACACAAAAGATGAAGTCTCATCTGAACCTGAAGAACTACAAAAGATCATTAGAGACTAATATGTACACTTGTATGGAAACAAACTTGAAAACCTTAAGGAAATGGAAAACTTTCTGACATCACACAACCTGCCTAGGTGGAAATAAGAAGAAATTGAGACCCTAAATAGACCAATAATAATCAAGGAAATTGACAATGTAATACAAAAGCTACATACAATTAAAAGCCCTAGACCAGATGGCTTTACTGCAGAATTCTATAAGACATTTAAGGAGGAGCTGATACCAATCCTACTGAAAGTATTCCAGGTGATTGAGAAAGATGGAACTCTCCCCAAATCATTTTACGAAGCTAGCATCACATTGATACCCAAGCCAGGTAAAGACTCAACAAAGAAAGAGAACTACAGGCCAACATCTTTGATGAATATAGATGCTAAAATTCTCAACAAGATCCTAGCAAACCAAATTAAATAACACATCTCAACAATCATCTATCATGACCATGTAGGCTTCATCCCTGGGACACAAGACTGGTTCAACATTCGTTAAATCATAAATATAATTAAATACATCAGCAGATGTCAAAACAAAAACCACATGATTATATCATTAGATGCAGAAAAAGCATTTGATAAAATACAGCACTGCTTTTTGATAAAAACCCTCAAACAGCTACGCACATGTGGAACATACCTCAAAATAGTTAAAGCCATCTATGAGAAACCCACAACCAGCATACTCCTAAACAGACAAAAATTCGAACCTAACTTCTTGAAAACTGGAAAAGGATGCCTACTCTCACCCCTCCTGTTCAATATAGTATTGGAAGTCCTGGCTAGAACAATCAGAAAAGAGAAGGCAATCAGGGGTATCCAAATAGGAAAAGAGGAGGTCAAGTTATCTCTCTTTGCAGATGACATGATTGTGTACCTTGAAAACCCAAGAGAATCTGTCAAAAACCTCCTTACACTGATAAAGGACTTTGTCAAAGTTTCAGGATACAAAATAAATGTGCAAAAGACAATTGCATTTCTTTACACAAATAATAAACAAGCAGAAACCCAAATAAAAAGGCCAATCCCATTCACAATAGCCACAAAAAAAGAAAGAAATACCTTGACATCTTCCTAACCAGAGATGTGAAAGACCTTTACATTGAAAACTACAAAACTCTGCTCAAAGAAATCATAGATGACACAAACAAGTGGGAAAATATCCCATGCTCATGGAATGGAAGAATCAACATCGTGAAGATGTCCATCTTACCTATGGCAATCTACAGATTTAATGCAATACCCATCAAATTACCAGAAACTTTCTTCTCAGATCTAGAAAAACAATACAGGAATTCATATGGAAACACAAAAGACCAAGAATAGCAAGAACAATCCACAGAAAATAAAAAGCACGAGGTATCATATTACCAGACTTTAAACTTTACTATAAAGCTACAATAATCCAAACAGCAGGTATTGGTACAAGAATAGTCATATAGATCAATGGAATAGAATTGAGATTCCAGAAGCAAAACCTCAATTTCTCAACCAACTCATCTTTGACAAAGCCTCCACCACCCACTGGAGAGAGGAGAACCTATTCAGTAAATGGTGCTGGGAAAACTGGCTGACCACATGCAGAAGATTGAAACAGGACCCCTATCTATCCCCATGCACAAAGGTTAACTCCAAATGGATCAGAGACCTAAATGCAAAACCTCAAACCATAAGAACTTTAGACAATGCAGGACACACCCTTATGGAAGTTGGAACCGGCATCCAATTCCTGAGCAAAAACCGAAATGCATGAGTCATAGGAGATAACATAGATAAGTGGGACCTCATTAAACTGACAAGCTTCTGCAAAGTCAAAGAAACCATCAAGAGAGCAGGGAGATAGCCCACAGACTGTGAAAATGTATTTGCCAACTCCACTTCTGACAAATGCCTAACATCTAGGATCTACAAGGAACTCAAACATGCTGAAAAGAAAAAAACAAACAACCCCATTACAAAGTGGGCAAAAGACATGAACAGACACTTCTCAAAAGAAGACATACAAGCGGTCAACAGATACATGAAGAAATGTTCAACCTCACTAGTCATCAAGGAAATGCAAATTAAAACTATACTGAGATAACACCTAACCCCAGTGAGAATGGCCATTATCAATAACTCAAGAAATAACAGATGCTGGAGAGGATGTGTTGAAAAGGGAACACTTCTACACTGTTGGTGGCAGTGTAAACTAGTGCAGCCTCTGTGGAAATCAGTGTGGCAATTCCTAAAATCTCTAAAAATCGACCTTCCATATGACCCTGTAATCCCCTTACTGGGAATATACCCTGAAGAATTCAAATCACTCTATAAAAAAGTTACCTGAATATGTATGTCTATCACAACATTGTTCACAATAGCAAGATCATGGAACCAACCATGCTATCCATCAAAAGAGGACAGGATTTTTAAAATGTGGTACATATACACAATGGAATATTATGCAGCCATAAAAAAGAAAAAAATCATGAATTTTGTAGCAACCTGGATGGAATTAGAGTTTATAATACTGAGTGATCTCTCACAGAAACAAAGATCTGAATATCACATGTTCTCACTCATAAGTGGACCTTGAACAACTATTGTAATACTATAAGGAAAGGAATGACAGTGGCAGGAAACTATGAGGTGGTCAGGGAGGGGATAGGAAGTAGGATTAACAGTAATTGATATCTATCTGGGGACAAGGGGCACACTTCATTAACAAGGGTACCTGCACAATGCATATTTTTATACCTCACCCTTAATGTACCCCACGATTTTAAAATAAAAAATACGCAGTAAAAAAAAAAAAGAAAAGAAAAATGAAACAGAATAGATAGCCAAGAAATAAAAGGCACATGTACAGTCAACAGGCCACATAGAAAAATCAAATCCAAACAGATGGAAGACTTAAACATAACAAAAATGTAAAACTCTCAGAAGAAAACATAGTGTAAAATTTTATGACATTGGACTTTGCTATGATTTCTTGGATATGACATCAAAAACACAGGTTTTTATAGTGTAGTCTCAAACTTAGGAAAACATCCAGCTAAAAAGCTTCTACACCAAAAAAGAAACAAACAAAAAAAATGGAAAGACAACTTATGGAATGGAAAACAATTTGAAAAACCCATATATGATAAGAGATTAATATCCAAAATGTTCTAGGAACTCTTGCAACTCAATAGCAAAAATCAAATAAACCAGTTAAAAGATAAGCAAAGAATTTGAATAGATATTTCTCCAAAGAAAACAAAAAAATGACCAATGAGTATATGAGAAGGTGCTCAGCATCACTAAAATCATCAAAGAAATGCAAATAAAAACCACGGTGAGGTAACATTTCACATGTTAGGATGGCCATTATGAAAAAAATAAAAGTAACAAGAGATGGCATGCAAGTAGAAAAATTGGAACACTGGTGCACTGTTGGTGTGAATGTAAAATGATGAAACTGCTATAAAAAAACAGTTTAAAAGTTTCTCAGCAAATTAAAAATAGAAATAACAAATCATACAGCAATATCACTTCAGGATATTTATCCAAAAGGATTGAAATCAGAATCTCAAAGATATATTTTCATCTCCTTGTTCATTGCAGGATTATTTATAATGGCTAAGATATGAAAGCAACCTAAGTATCCATCAACAGACAAATAAATACAGAAAATAGGATATAAACATACAATGAAATATTATTCAGCCTTTATAAAGAAGGAAATTCCATCATTTGTGACAGCATAAATGAACTTTGAGAATATCATGCTAAGTGAAATGAATGGTGATCAAAGGACAAATAACTGCATGATTCCAATTACACGAGGTATTTAAAGTAATCAGACTCACAGAAAGAGAATGTAGAATGGCAGTTGCCAGAGAATGTGAAGAGAGGAAAATGAAAAGTTACTGTTCACCTAGTATAAGTTTCAGTTGCACTGTATGAAAAACTTTTTTTAGAGATCTACTCTAC
>NW_007245982.1:0-4445 GCF_000164805.1 Carlito syrichta
CTAGTTCCATCCAGGTTGCTGCGAAATTCATGATTTTGTTCTTTTTTATGGCTGTGTAGTATTCCAACGTGTATATGTACCACTTTTTTTAATCCAGTCCTTTTTTGATGGGCAGCGTGGTTGTTTCCAGGTTTTTGCTATCGTGAACAACGCTGCGATAAACATACGTGTGCAGGTATCTTTTTTATAGAGTGATTTATGTCTTCAGGGTATATCCCCAGTAGGGGGATTGCGGGGTCATATGGAAGGTCAATTTTTAGAGCTTTTAGGAATCACCACACTGCTTTCCACAGAGGTTGCACTAGTTTACACTCCCACCAACAGTGTAGAAGTGTTCCCTTTTCAACACACCCTCTCCAGCAGCTGTTATTTTTTGAGTTGTTGATAATTGCCATTCTGACTGGAGTTAGGTGGTCTCTCAGTGTGGTTTTGATTTGCATCTCCCTGATGATTAGTGAGGTTGAGCATTTCTTCATGTGTTTGTTGGCTGCTCTAATGTCTTCTTTTGTGAAGTGTCTGTTCATATCTTTTGCCCATTTTAAAATGGGGTTGTTTGTTTTCTTTTCAGCACATTTGAGTTCCTTGTAGATCCAAGATGTTAAGCCTTTGTCAGACCTAGAGTTAGCAAATACATTTTCCCAGTATGTACGCTGTCTCCCACTCTCTTGATGGTTTCTTTGACTTTGCAGAAGCTTGCCAGTTTAATAAGGTCCCACTTGTCTATCTTATCTCTTATGACCTGTGGGTTTCGAGTTTTGGCAGGAATTGGATGCCAGTTCCGATTTCCATGAGAGTATTTCCTTCCTTTTCTAAGGTTCTTATGGTTTGAGGTTTTACATTTAGGTCTCTGATCCATTTGGAGTTAACCTTTGTGCATGGGGATAGATAGGGGTCCTGTTTCAATCTTCTGCATGTGGTCAACCAGTTTTCCCAGCACCATTTACTGAATAGGTTCTCCTCTCCCCACTGATAAGTGGTGGAGGCTTTGTCGAAGATGAATTGGTTGAGAATTGAGGTTCTGCTTCTGGAACCTCAATTCTATTCCATTGATCTATATACCTGTTCCTATACCAATACCAAGCTGTTTTGATGATTGTAGCTTTATAATAAAGTTTGAAGTCTGGTAATGTGATACCACCTGCTTTGTTTTTTTTGCTGAGGATCGTTCTGGCTATTCTTGGACGTTTATGTTTCCATATGAATTCCTGTGTTGTTTTTTCTAGGTCTGAGAAGAATGTTGCTGGTAATTTAATAGGTATTGCATTAAATTTGTAGATTGCCTTAGGTAAGATGGACATCTTCACAATGTTGATTCTTCCAATCCATGAGCATGGAATATTTTTCCACTGGTTCGTGTCAGCTTTGATTTCTTTGAGCAGTGTTTTGTAATTTTCATTGTAAAGGTCTTTCACGTCCCTGGTTAGGAAGATGCCAAGGTATGTCATTTTTTTGTGGCTATTGTGAACGGAACTGTGCTTCTTATTTGGGTTTCTGTTTGTTTATCATTGGTGTAAAGAAATGCGATTGGCTTTTGCACATTTATTTTATATCCTGAGACTTTGCCAAAGGCCTTCATCAATGTAAGGAGGCCTTTCACAGATTATCTTGGGTTTTCGAGGTACACCATCATATCATCTGCATAGAGAGATAACTTGACTGCCTCTTTTCCTATTTGAATACCTCTGATTGCCTCCTCTTCTCTGATTGCTCTAGACAGGACTTCCAATACTATATTGAACAGGAGGGGAGAGAGTCAGCATCCTTGTCTAGTTCCAGTTTTCAGGGGAAATGGTTCCAATTTTTGTCCATTTAGGAGTATGCTGGCTGAGGGTTTCTCGTAGATGGCTTTTACTACTTTGAGGTATGTTCCCCATATGCCTAGATGTTCAAGGGTTTTTATCAAGAAGGGGTGCTGGATTTTATCAAAAGCTTTTTCTGCATCTAATGATATAATCATGTGGTTTTTGTTTTGACATCTGTTGATGTATTTAATTACATTTATGGTCTTACGAATATTGAACCAGACTTGCATCCCAGGAATGAAGCCTACTGGGTCATAATGGATGATTTTTGAGATGTATTGCTGAATCCGGTTTGCTAGGATCTTGTTGAGAATTTTAGCATCTATGTTCATCAAAGATATTGGCCCGTAGTTCTCTTTCTTTGTTGGATCTTTACCAGGCTTGAGTATCAATGTGATGTTAGCTTCATAAAATGATTTGGGGAGAGTTCCATCTTTCTCAATCGCCTGAAATACCTTCAGTAGGATTGGAATCAGCTCCTCCTTAAATGTCTTGTAGAATTCTGCTGGAAAGCCATCTGGACCAGGACTTTTTTTTGTAGGTAGTTTTCTTATTACATAGTCAATTTCCTTGATTGTTATTGGTCTATTTAGGGTCTCAATTTCTTCTTGTTTCAACCTAGGTAAGTTGTGTGATGAGAGAAAGTCCTCCATTTCCTTGAGGTTTTCAAGTTTGTTTCCATACAAGTGTACGTAGTAGTCTCTGATGATCTTTTGTATTTCTTCAGGGTCAGATGTGACTTCATCTTTTCTGTTTCTGATTGTGCTTATTTGGGTTTTTTCTTTCTTTTTCTTAGTCAGTCTAACTAGGGGACCATAAATCTTGTTTATCCTTTTGAAGAACCAGCTTTTTGTTTCATTGATTTTTTGTATTATCTTTTTGTCTTCTATGTCCTGGATTTGGGCTTTTATTTTGGTGATCTGGATTCTTCTGCTGAAATTAGGGTTTTTGTGGTCTTGCTTTTCCAGCTTCTTTAGGTGGCTTGTTAGGTTGTGAATTTCTGTTCCTTCCATTTTATTCATGTGTGTTTGTAGGGATATAAATTCCCCTCTTACTACAGCTTTCAGGGCATCCCAGACATTCTGGTAAGATGTTTCTTCATTTTCATTTGTTTCCAGGTATCTTTTGATCACTGTTTTGATTTCGTCATTGACCCAGGAGTTTTTTAGCATCATGCTGTTTAGTGTCCATGTCTTTGTGGGTTTGGGGGGACTTTGTTGGTGTCAATGTTTATTTTTATTCCACTGTGGTCCGAGAAGATGTTTGGTAGAATTTCAGTCCTTTTAAATTTGCTTATGCTTGATTTATGGCCGAGTATGTGGTCGATCTTAGAATATGTTTCATGTGGTGATGAGTAGAATGTGTATTCTGTGGTCTTTGAATGGAGTGTTCTGTAGGTATCAATTAAGTCCATTTGGTCCAAAGTCACATTGAGGTTCTGGATCTCCTTGCTGATTTTTTGTCCTGATGATCTGTCTAGGGTTGTGAGTGGCGTATTAAAGTCCCCAGTTATGATGGTGTTAGAGTCAATATCTTTCTTTAGTTTTCCTAGAAGTTGCTTTATGAAAGTTGGCGCACCTATGTTGGGTGCATATCTGTTTAGGATAGATATTTCTTGTTGATGGATTGAGCCTTTTATCATTATGTAGTGGCCTTCTGTATCTTTTTTGATTTTTATTAGCTTGAAGGGTATTTTGTCTGAAATTAAGATCGCTACTCCTCCTTTCTTTTGTATTCCGTTTGCCTGAAAGTTTGTTTCCCATCCTCTTACTTTGAGTCTGTGGGTGTCCTTTGTAGTAAGGTGAGTCTCTTGAAGGCAATAGATTGTTGCCTGATGATATTTTATCCATTTTGCCATTCTATGTCTTTTCAGTGGTGCATTTAGTCCATTCACATTTAGACTAATAATTGAAATGCAAGAGTTGATCCCTGTCATAAGGTTCTTACAGAGTTGTTCCTGTTTATTTGTTGTCTTTCTTTGGGTTTTGGAGTTGGCTCATGTGTGTTTTTAATCTTTTGCCTGTACTCTTGTGAAGAATGCTGTTGTTCTTTTTTCTTTTTCTTCTGTGTTCAGTACTTTCTTAAGTGTTTCTTGTACGGGTGGTCTGGTGGCAGTGTAGGTTCTTAGGGATTGGATGTCTGGAAAAGATTTCAATTCTCCCTCACTAATGAAGCTTAGTTTGGCTGGGTAGGTTATTCTTGGTTGTAATTGTTTCTCTTTTAGAACTTTGAAGATAGGGCTCCAGGTTCTCCTGGCCTGAAGGGTTTCTGTGGATAAATCTGTTGCTATTCTAATTGGTTTTCCCTGGTAGGTAGTCTGGCCTTTCGCTCTTGCTGTCTTTAGGATTTTTCCTTTCATAGCTACTTTGTTTAGGTGAATTATTATGTGTCTGGGAGTTGGTCTTCTCGTTTGTTGTCTTGCAGGGGTTCTCTGAATCTCTTGTGTTTGTATTTTTTCATCCTTAATGAGATGAGGGAAGTTTTCTTGAATGATTTCATGAAATGTTTGTTCCAGTGTGGCTTCTGTTTCTCTTTCTGCCTCAGGAAGCACAATTATTCTTAGGTTTGGTCTCTTGAAGTGATCATTCATCTCTTGCAGGTTTGTTCTGTCTTTTTGAGCTTCTTTTCTATGCTTTTGACAGT